>NC_056731.1:1322202262-1322392262 GCF_019279795.1 Protopterus annectens | reverse complement strand
TAAAGTCATAAGAAAAAAAAGCTAGTATTGATATTTTCAGGATAGGCATTCCCTGAGAAATTCTTGCTAATGTGGGCACACTATTCACTTTTAGGGTCAAATAAAACAACTGAGAATGTCTGTATAACACCCTGGGACTGACAGGGTAACTAAACCCTTTAACAAATCTTTAAATTTGTGTTTTGGAAGTCCAAAGATATGAAATGGATAGGAGAGACTGGGACCAACTGCTACCTTGTCTTTTTTTTTTTTTTTTTTTTGCTGTATTTGCTATAAGAGAAGTGCTCCAAGCCAAAAATGAACCACAAGAATTGCTGTATGGCAGACCCCCTCAAGGCTTGCTAGCTATAGCCAGATAAACATAGAAGGAAGAAAACACCACCTTTACAAGTGTGACAGAGCATTTTTTCAGATCTGCAAGACAGGTTAAGAACTATAATTCCTATAGTAAGAGAACACATGGAGATAGTCTGCATGGCACAACATCGAGCATATAACAGAAATGCTTGTTTTACAGAATTTAAACCAGGAGGTAAACTGGTTATGTTAGTACCTACTGCTGAAAATAAATTCCTTGCAAAGTAATAAGGACCTTTAGAAAATGTAGAAAAACATATGAACTATGTGACAAGCAGATAAAAGAAAACCATAACATTAATACCACACAAATGTTCTGAAAGCTTGATACACTGACATTTCAGTAATACTTTTGTTTGTAGGAGAAGTTAATATCCCTACAGTATGTCATTAAGAAAAATAGAGGAGAGATTATTCATGTCTCAAACAAGTAGTAAAAGGATTTGTACTCAGGAATAAGAACATATTCTCATAGCTACCTGGTAGAACCAGTTTAATCTAGCACAATACGGAAACCATGTTTGGTGAAAATGTTCATTGAAGCCATACCAAGCTCCAGAATCCCATTGCCAAGCTGTTAGATATTTAAACTTAGAGTCATAAAGCAATCACAATGTGATTGAAACAGTCCCATTATATATGTTCTCAAATTTGATGGGCATATATGGTTTTGCAGTGATTTCAGGAAGCTGAATAACATCTCCATGCACTAAGTGGATGAACTGATTGAAAAATTGTGCAAGGCTAGACTTCTGTCAGTTCTATATTTAACCAAAGGCTACAGTAAAATTTCACAAGCTCCAGAAAATTAAAAAAAAAAAGATGGCATTCTGTACACTGGATTGACTATTCCACTGTACTGTACTACCATTAGGCCTCCACAGTGCACCCGCAAGGCTGATGGATAAGATTCTAAGACCTCATGCCCAATATGCCACAGCCTAATTGAAAGACATTGTGATTTTCTCTGAAGATTGGAAAAGTCACCCTTCAAACATCTCAACTGTTTTGTCATTGTGCTTAGCTTGATAGCTAACTCAGCTAAATGTAAACTTGACTATGGTGGAAGCCTATCATTTCTGATATATGATAGGTAGAGGGATTATGGAGCCCCAAGATGACAAAGTTGAGACAGCCCAAAATTGGCCTAGGCCAACTACAAAGTAGCAGGTAAAACATTTCTAGGTTTTACCAAGTGTTATGCAAATTTATCTTGGACTTCACAGCCATCTCTTGCCCCTTAATGAACTAACCAGCTATGGCTGTTTTAAAAGTGCAGTGGTTTGATGAAACTGAAGATGTCTTTGAAAAGTTAAAAGTGTACTATATGTGAAACCTATTTTGATAGACCTTGAAATTTTTAAAGGTGACGTAGTATTTGCAGACTCCTCCATAGTGGGCTTCAAAACAATGTTCCATGCAGTAGAAAATGAGGAACACATTGTCTGTTTTCCTCAGTCAGAAGCTCAGGGAACACTCAGAAAATGTACTTAGTAATAGAAAAGGAATATGAAGCATTAAATAGGCCCTCACCACCCTCCAACATTATTTGTTGGTCAGGAAATTTCATACTCATTACAGACCATTTCAGTTGCTGTATAGACAGAAAGATAATTCTCAGTAGGTATTAATCCTCCTGCAATTCAGTTTTATGGTGCACTATTGTCTGAGCCATAGCCACCTTAATGCAGATGGGCTGTCCTGGATGAACAGCCCTTCCCTGGGTGGTCAAGCCTGTGGTTCTACTTTGGATGGGGGGGGGTCATGCAGCATAATGCTGGTTGCTGAGGCTGCTGAACAAGGAAACAAAGTGATGAGAGGACAGGGGACCTAACTACCTACTGTATAGGGTGTGTCAGGCAGGAGATATGAGGCAACAAATGGAAAATAGCTGTGAATGGGTAGTGTTAAAGGCTGGTAGTTGCCAATAAAGGCAGATTTTTGACTCCCTGTATTTTAAACCAAGAAAGAAATGTGTTAGTAGTCTTCAGGGAAGCTGTGTTGAAAGCAAGTAACTAGCCTGAAGACAACCCTGTGCCAGCATGACTGAAGTTAAATGGTATGTTGCTTGAGACTGAAAACGGTTTTTGCAATCAAAGAAAACTAGTCCAGTTTGTAACTACTTTTAGAATATACATTAAGATTTGAGAGCTGTGTGCAAAGGGAAGCCTATATCAGAGCTGTTTTCGAACAGAGAACTGTATTTTATTTTCCCAATTTATCTGAATTATTTTTCTTCATCCCTTGTAAGAAACCGAACTGCACGTTGTTCAGACTGGCAAGAAAATAAATGTGTGTGTGTGTGTGTGTGTGTGTGTGTGTGTGTGTGTGTGTGTGTGTGTGTGTGTGTGTGTGTGTGTGTTTGTTTGTATCAGAAGAGAAATCTGACAAAGGATTACCATGCAACATCTTTGCCCCATAATGACAAATTTCATGAGTGACAGCAAAAAGGAATTTGTTATATTATGGGTGAATTATATTTAGAGTTGTAGTATGTGAATTAAATGGACTCTTGAGAACAAAATGTGATGAGTGTGTTAAGATACTGTACATAAAGGCGGCATGACATTTTAGTATGTGCATTTGTTTCATATATTGTGGGTTATATAATAACTAACATTTACCCTGGGATTCATTAACAAACGTGTAGGCTTCCTCCTAAACCTACACAATTTACAAGTGTTAGCTTGATGAACAGCACTAATCAAATATGCATGCTACTCACTGTGCCTATATGTCTTTACATGTGTACATACCCATATACCCTATGTGTGTGTGTGTGTGTGTGTGTGTGTGTGTGTGTGTGTGTGTGTGTGTGTGTGTGTGTGTGTGTGTGTGTGTGTGTGTGTGTGTGTGTGTGTGTGTGTGTGTGCATTATGCATATGGGGAAATATTTATGGGATTCTTAGAGGAGGAATATATTTGGAATTCTGGGAATAAATTTTGGGGTTGGATTGTACCCTAGTTTAGGTTTCTAGATGATTGTTGAATGATCACTTGAATGGATTTTGGGAATTTCTGTATAGCAATGTGTTTGGAATTAAACGTGGTATTCAGTTTTATCTTGTAGATATTAATTTTCTAGATGTACTGGTTCAGAAATACATGAATGGGACATTTACTGCAACTATATTTAGGACCATGCAATAGAAATTTCTTACTACAGATGAATAGTTGTCATCCCAATCATATGGTTGAAAATGTAAGTCTCAATTGTTTTTAAAAAGAATGTGTAATGATGGGAAAACATATAACCAGGAAACAGTGTTTAACAAACAGTTTTGTCAATAGAAGTTATTCATGAAAAAATGTCAGGAAATGTAAGAACAGTTTAAATCATTTCCAAGAAAAAATATTTTGAAATATAAAAAAAAAGTAGCAGGCCAGAGAAAATATGTGAGTAGATGTATTTTAACTTATGGATCAAACACATCTACGATCGAGCAAGTTATTCTGAAACATTAGAGGTAACAATAGGCATTTTGAAGGAAAAGTGGACAGTAGATGTAAATTTGGCTATAAAAAAGTTAAATCTTCAAAGCAACATTTTTCAGGGTTTAAGTATAGTTATAGAAGGGAAAATTTGAACAGTGCCATATGTGGCTGTTCACCATGTGGGAACTGTGTTTATTGAACTCCTGTTATAAATTAAATATTTTACTTCAACAAATGCAGCTAAGGGTTTTAAAACTAGGGGTTTGATTACCTGCATTACACCCTGGGTCCTTTACCGTGCAATCTGCTGTTGTGGCAGTTTTTATGCGGGACAGACTTCCTTACCTTGGAAATTATGCATATCAACACATTTGAGTGATTAAAATGTAAGCTAGAGAGAGACATGAATTATATCAACATTTGAAATTATATCCTTCAGCTAAATTGTAATTTTTGGTGTAGATGGTGTGCATTTGTCAGTACAAATAGCAAAAAGATCAAACACCAGTTAATGGATTAAAAAGAAACAAGATGGGTAGTAAATGTAGGGGAATTATTAAAATCCAGATTAAATGAAGAATTTTAAATAAATTTGATATAGTTTTTAAACTCTCCACCTGGTGTCATTCTTGCTTTATATATGAACCTGGCTGGTTTAACTAAGGTGTATTTTTGTGTGTTTATACTGCATGAGAAATGACTGGTTGCCCAATTAATGATGAAATATTTTAACTAGTGAGCAAGATCTTGTAACATTGACAAAGCCTTAGCTTAAGCCTGGTTCCTGGGTCTTTTGTGGGAAGATGCTTTACTGAATTGGGTGACGATTTGCCATTATTTCATCCTGGAATAAACTGTAGATCTAATTTGGAAGTACCAGTGTGGTTCAGTTAATATGTCTACCTACACACACATACATACACACACACACACACACACACACACACACACACACACACACGTGTGTGTGTGTGTGTGTGTGTGTGTGTGTGTGTGTGTCTGTGTGTGTGTGTACATGTATGCATGTAAACTTCGGAAACTCGAACATCGGATTTTTACTAGAGTAATAAACATTTGCCCAACATGCCCTTTTCTCCACTGTGGTGTGATTCTGGATTTGGTATATACGTATATATATATATATATATATATATATATATATATATATATGTGTGTGTGTGTGTGTGTGTTTGTGTGTGTGGTGGAATAGACCCACCCCCACCTAGGTGAGTTTTACTTACCTCGGCATGAGTTTCGTTTCCATTTGGGCAAGTGTTTACTTACTCTAGTAAAAATCCTACGTTCGAGTTTTCGCGGTTTCGTGTTTTTTGTCTTTTTATTTTAAATGTCTATATTCTGGGCATTGCGATTTCAAAGTAGACCCATATATATATATATATATATATATATATATATATATATATATATATATCTAAGTGTATGACAGATGTTCAGACTATCAGAAGTTCAAACACAAAGGCATACACCATAATAGCGCAAATCATAGGTTCATAGGTAGGTACTAGGCTATCGGCCCTGGGGCCTATACAAGCCCAGCCAAAAAGGTACCCTGGCTTTTGCCACCCAAGAAAATTATTTTCCTGTGCCACTGTCGAGCAGAGCCATAGAGGTGATCCCTGGAGTGAATTTCCTATTTCCCATCCAATCATCAAGATTTTTCTTGAAGAGTGCTAATGAGGAGCTTTGTTTGATATAGATAGGTAGTTTATTCCAGAGTATGAGAAGTCTCTGGGACAGGAATCTATCCCTCCGGCATGTTTTGTTTATTGTGGTGACAAGGTTTAGGTCCCTAGAGTGTGTAGCTCGGAGGGATTGGAATTTCTTTAAGTGGAGCATGTCCAACAGCTCTGGGTTTGACATAGCTTTGTATGTTAGGCAGAGATCACGTCTGAGTAGGCGATATGCGACGGAGTAAAGCTAGAGTTTTTTGAGATGGTCTGCGTAGGGTATCTGTTTGAGGCCGGTAATCCTCTTTGTGAGGTATTTCTGCGGCCTTTCTAGTTGTTGTAGATGTCTTGTGAGGTACATACCAAAAGGGGCATTGTACTCTATAATGGGTCTAATGAGTGATGAGTAGAGGGGAACAATGACCTTTTTTTCTGGATGAGAAACCTTTTGTGATGAGGTGTGCCACATAGAAGGATTTCCTGACTACTGTGGCAATGTGATTACCAAAGGAGAGACTACTGTCCACCTGTGTCCCAAGGTCTCTTATCACACTTTCGATGTTAAGTATACTACCGCCTATGTTGTAGTTTATGGATACAGAGTTTTTACCAAAAGGGATGACAGTACACTTTTTGGCATTGAGCTTGGGGCCATGGCTTTGACACCAGGCATCTGTCTCAGTGAGGCCCTTTTGTAGGATGCCCACATCGTTAAGAGTTTTCGATTATGGCTGCTAGTGTGCAGTCATCTGGGAACTTCGTTAGCCAGAGGCCTTCTGTGTTAGCCTGTACTTCAGAGAAGTAGATACCAAACCGGAGAGGACCCAGGACTGAACCCTGTGGTACTCCACTTGTCACTGGTCTGAAGTCGGATTTGGAGTCTGCTACTTTCACATTGTGGGTTCTGTCAGTGAGCCAGTTGGCAACCCATCTTGTGACATAGGGATTTATACCTAGTTTAGTGACTTTATCTATAATTCCAGAGTGGGGGATGGTGTCGAAAGCCTTGGCAAGATCTAGATAGGCTGTGTGAACCACCTTACCCTTGTCTACGGCTTTGCTGACCACTTCAAAGAAGTCTATCAGGTTTAGGAGACATGATAGGCCTTTTAGAAACCCGAAATGGGTGGGGACCAGAGTTTGGAGATTACCAATTGTCTTTGTTTATAAGTTCCATGATGATACGTTCCATGGCCTTGCAGACCAGGCTCGTCAGGCTAATGGGGCGATAGTTCCCGGGGTCCATGTTGGCTCCCCCCTTGTGGAGTGGGATAACCGTCGCTGTGCGCCATTCAGAAGACACAAAGCCTGAGGTGAGGCTATGATTGAATATGGTACTTAGGTGGGGTGCCAGTTCGTTCTGTAGTTTATGTAGAATGCAGCCTAGGATGTTGTCTGGTCCCATGGATGCTGTGTTCTTGGCTTTGGAGAGTGTGGTTTTTACCTGTGCAGCCGTGATTACAGGAACTTTGCATTCTTCCGGTATAGAGATGGGCTCTTTAGGGGGTGAGAGGGGGGGTAAAGTTAGCACTGAACCTATCTGCCAGGATGTTGGCAGTATCAGTTGGTCTGTATATTTAGTGACATTGTGCTGTAACTCAGAGCAGATCTGAGTGTTGCCATTGAGATTCTTGACATAGCTATAGAATGCTTTGTAGTTGTCTTTAGAATCAGTGGCGATTTTGTTTTCATAACTAGCTTTGGAGGATTTTATGAGGGATCTCAGCTTCTTACTGAGGCTCACCAGGGAGCTCCTCCATTCATGGGATTTTACTCTCTTTTGCAACAGTTTCTTCCTTCTGTTGTACAGTTTGTTTATGGCAGGGGACCACCAGATTGGCTTCCTTTTTTTGGAGGATAGCATCTTGGTTCTATTTGGGATAGCACAATCCATGCACTCATGTAAGTGCTTATAGAGTGCATTTGTGTAGGATTCAGCAGTTGTAACTGTATTGTCCATCTCATGGGTGTCATGAAGTTCACCACTTCTGTCTTAAGAAGCATGAAGTTGGCTTTGGAGAATTTTTTTACCATGGTTTCCTTAATGGGGGGTGGGGGCAGGATGTGGATGTCTAGGGTAATTAGCTTATGGTTGGATCGGACCAATGAGGCATTGACTTCAGGTGTGGAACACCAGTCACTCATGTTGGTAATGACTAGATCTAGGATATTGTTGCTCCTGGTGGGGGGGTGTGGCTAAGTTGATCCAGGGCATTGGAGTTTATGAATTCCAGAAAGCGTTGAGCAAAGGAGTTGGTACATGAGTAGTTTTCCCAGTTATTGGTGGGGTAGTTGAAATCGCCCATTATTAGGGTGTTTGGTTGAACCCTAATATTTCCAGTACATCAAGAAAAGAGGAGTGGGAATCCTGGGGCATGGTGGGTGATCTGTAGCAAGCTACAATTTGGATTGCAGTTTTGCCCAGAGTTAGTTGCACTTGGATAACCTCGGCTCAGTTATGCTGAGCAACTAGTCTGGAGGTGTGGATTTCGTTAATGAATATGGACACACCTCCGCCTTTGGTGTTCCGCTCCAGGTTACATGGCAGAAAAGTGTGGTATGAGTTATAGCCTGGTAGTGCAGGGGTGCTCTCTGGATCCTTGAACCAGGTCTCAGTCACTGCACAGATATCGATGTTCTCCATTTTAAGGAGTGCCTCGAGTGAATGCATTTTGAGATTTAGACTTCTAACATTGAGTAGCATCACCCTCAGTTTTTGCTTGCCTGTTCCTGTTACGGTGGTGAATTTGTCATTTGAACCTTGCCTAAAAAAGGCATTATAGGGGCGGCAAGAACCTTAGTCAGTATCTGGAATCCCAGGGGTGACAGGTGCAGGCCATCTCTGGCAAAGCATCGTGGTCTGTCGACCATGTCATCCCAGGCAGACAGATACTGGATCCCTTTAGAATGGCACCAGAAGCTTAGCCATTTGTTGAAGTCAATCATTTTGTCCTTGTACTGCGGCATCATTCTGGGTGATGGAAGAATGCTACTCAGGGCTAGGGTCATACCAGCCTGGGCTACAAGATTGGAGAGCTCTTACATTTCTCTTTTCATGTAGTTTAGGGAGGTAAGTCTCAGGTCGTTCACACCAACATGGACAATGACAGAGTCATATTTGTACTTGTTGTGGAGTGACCTGAGTGCGTGGATTATGTGGCGGATCCTGGCACTTGACAGGCAGCTGACAGTAACCTTCTCTTTGTTTAGCCTGGTGAGTGGGATATCAGTGTGCCTGACTATAGAGTCACCTATGACTAGCTTTGGAGGTCTCTGTTGCTTGATCAGATTGTTATTGAGAGCCTTCGCGAATGTTTTTGTATTTCTATGTGTGGATATTGGTGGTGTAGATTTAGTGAGACTATGTTATGAGTGTGGTGTGGTGCAAGTGTTTACCTTCTCCTTTTGACTTTCAAGTTCAGTCTTGGTTGGAGAGAGCTTAACTTCCAGTTTGGCTAGATAAGTGCATCTCTCACAGGTTGTAGTGTTAGGTGGTTGGAGGAGAGGGTTGTCTGTGTACATGAGGCAATTTCTACATTGCCCCAAGATGCCCAGATTCATCAGATAGAGAGGAGGGAACACTGGGTGCTGACCCATGGACATGCCTGAATAAAAAACTATTTTCCTCTAAATAAGTGAGGAAAGTGAGTACAAGAGCTGTTTTCTCTAAGCAAGTGAGGCAAGTAAGTACCAAAACTGTTTTTCTCTAGGTAATGAGGAAGGTTAGTGCTGTAGTAATTAGTAGGTTATTTAGTGCTTACAAGTTCTGAACAAGTGCTGATCACGAATAAGCAAATTCAAGTGCTAAAACTTAGAATCTGTATCTGGACTAAACTAGTTACAGGAAAGGGAGGGGGGCAAGTGCAAATGCGGGCTTTTAAATCAGAAAGTTGAGACAGATGGAAAAACTGCCCAAACGGTCAATAACTACAATTTCTGGGCGAGAACCACTCCTTATGTGGTAGATAGGTTACCTAGTGCTTACCACTCCCACTGATAAGCTAGAAGGCTTCCCTCCAACACAGAAAGCTTGGGGGGTTCAGAAACTTACATACAGTCCTGGATACAGCAAATCTGAATCTGGACTACACTAGTTACAGGAAAGGTATTTTTTTTATTCATATATATATATATATATATATATATATATATATATATATATATATATATAGAAAAGTAGCTAAAACAGCAGTAAAAACAATTCAAATGCAGTGCAAGCTAGCACACTTGAGAATGTAGCAATGTTAGACCAAACGGTTTAAAAAATGCAATTAAATTAAAAATGACTAAAAACAAGTGCAGAAGGAGTCTATTAGGTAGAATGAGGTAAAGAGATGGGACTGGGGGGAGTGTCCCAGATCAAATCTACAGTGGGGCAACTGCAAAAGCCTCTAAATTTAAACAACAACACAGAAATAGGGAGGCTGGGTATGGGAAAACCAACACCTTCAGCAGAGGTCTGAAAAACTGTACAGTGAAGAAAAAATAACAGCCAGCAATGATATAAAATTAGTCAAACAACAATTACCAGTACACAACTCTGAATTGCCAGAAAAATATACTCAGCTCTGCATATCTCCATATAGTTTGAAGAGCACTCTGTCAGGACACAGGAAGGCTCCAGCAATGATATGCAGACTTTTACTAAGAGGGTCTAATTTTATGCAAGTAATCCTTGAGATAGTCAGAGAACACAGAGGATGTAAAACCAGTTATACCAACTTAAGACACAGAGAAATAGGGGGAGGGGGGAAAAACACCTTCAGCAAAGATCTGCAAAACTATACAATGAAGCAAAAATAACAGTGCACAACTCTGAAGTCAGCCAGAAATGATATAAAATTAGTCAAACAACAATTACCAGTACACAACTCTGAAGTGCCAGAAAAATATACTCAGCTCTGTATATCTCCAGATAGTTTGAAGAGCACTCTGTCAAAACACAAGAAGGCTCCAGTAATGATATGCCTCAAAGATTTGAGCAAACATTACTTCCAATCACAAAGATTTGGAGCAAAACAAAAAAAACTTTTTTTCTCAGGAGTTAAGCCCCACTGTACCCCCCCCCCCGCTAATAGTATATAACAACTCTAAGATTCCACTATAGTAGAAAAAGGGCAAACTCTCCACTGTACCACTTTCTTGGTTGTGTAAACTATAGCCATGTTCAACAAGTCCATTTTCAAGCTCTGCAGAATAGAATCCATATATAACCTCAAAATGCAGAACATCGATATCTGTGCAGTAACTGAGACCTGGTTCAAGGCTCCAGAGAGCACCCCTGCAATACCAAGTTACAACTCTTACCACACTTTTTGGCCGCCAAACCAGGAACAAAGTACTAAAGGTGGAGAAGTGTCCGTATTCACCAAGAATATTCACAACACCAGGCTAGTTGCCCAAAACAATGCATCTGAAATTCTCCAGGTGCAACTAACACTAGATAAAGCTGCAATCCAAATTGTAGCTTGCTGCAGATCCCCCACCATGCCCCAAGATTCTCACTACACCTTTCTAAACATACTGGAAAATATTAAGATACAACCAAACACCCTAATACTGGGTGATTTCAACTACCTTGCCATTAACTGGGAAAACTACTTCAGAGAAGCAGATGCCAGACAAGAGTGGTCCCAGGACTGCACCCTGAGGTACTCCACTTGTCACTTGTCTGGAGCTGGATTTGGAGTCGGCTACTTTTACAGTCTGGGGTTCTGTCAGTAAGCCAGTTGGCAACCCATTGAGTGATGTAGGGATTTATGCCCAGCTTAGTAAGTTTATCTATGATTCCAGAGTGGGGAATGGTGTTGAAGGCCTTGGCAAGGTCCAGATAGGCTGTGTGCACTGCCTTACCCACGTCCACAGCTCTGGAGACTGATTCGAAGAAGTCAGTCAGATGCAGGAGACAAGATCGGCCCTTCACAAACCCAAACTGGGTGGGTTCCAGTGTCTGGAGGTTGCCAATGTCTTTGTTTATAAGTTCCATGATAATGCGTTCCATGCCCTTGCAGATCAGGCTTGTCAGACTGATGGAATGGTAGTTCCCGGGATCCAAGGTGGATCCTCCCTTGTGGAGCGGGATAACTGTAGCTGTGCGCCATTCAGTGGGCACGAAGCCTGAGGTGAGGCTATGATTAAACATGACACTTAGGTGGGGTGCCAGTTCATTTTGTAGTTCATGTAGTACACAGCCTGGGATGTCATATGGTCCCATGGATGCCGTATTCTTAGCTTTGGAGAGTGCTGTTTCTACCTGTGTGGCTGTGATTATCAGAATTTGGCAATCTTTTGATTTTGAGATGGGCCCTTTAGGGGGTGAGAGCGGAGTGAAGTTGGCACTAAATTGAGCTGCCAGGATACTGGCAATATCCTTGGGATCAGTATATTTAATGCCATTCTGTTGCAGCTCATAGCAGATCTGAGCATTGCCATTTAGATTCTTGACATAACTATAGAATGCCTTGTAGTTGTCTTTGGAATCTTTGGCAATTTTATTTTCGTAACTAGCTTTTGAGGATTTTATGAGGGATTTCAGCTTCTTACTGAGGCTGGTGAGGGAGTTTTTTGCATCCTGGTATTTTCCTCTTTTCGGCAACAGTTTCTTTCGTCTGTTGTATAGTTTGCTTATAGCAGGGGACCACCAGATTGGCTTCCCTTTTTTGGAGAAGAGCATCTTGGTCCTGTTTGGGATGGTACGATTCATGCACGAGTGGATGTGCTCATACAGTGCCTTAGTGTAGGATTCTGCAGTCGAACTTCCAGCTAAATATATATATATATATATATATATATATATATATATTTACATAAATGTTATATTTTCTATATTTATATATATATTCACAAAAATGCTAGAAAATTCTGTTAATTTGCAATATTAAGTTGGAGCTGGATTTTTTTTTTTTTTTTGTGGCTTTGTAATTTCTTTCCAAGCTCCAAGTTGCTGCATGCATACTGCTGTGTTTATTATATGCATGTATCTGTAATATTTTTTCATGCATTTATTTTGAAATTTATTGACTGGAATAGTCTGAAGGGGCTTAAAAGCCCATTTTCTGTAGAGACCTTGGGAGACAATCTCTAGTTTAAGAAAAAGAGAGACAGAGAGAGAGAGAGAGAGAGAAAGCAGAGAAAAAAAATGTAATGCAGTAAAGTTAAAAAGCAATACATTTGTAGTACAGCTGGCAGACAATATATATATTTTTTCAAATCTGCAAGATTACTATAAAGTATTAGTTCTTAACATCTTAAAACCAGAGAAGAGCTAAGTGTAACAACCCTAAATTGTTATATCACAGTCTGCATGGCTGAGTGGAACCGATCCTCAAATAAAACAAATGATCTAATTTGAAGGAACAGATGTTTAAAACCAATAAAATTGTAGGTTTAATGTTACCATCAGAAGAAATACCTTTATTGAACCAGGGAGGAGTTCTTTCCTGTAAATATAAGACTGTACCATATGTGTTTTATTTTGTACAAAACCAGCCTTTAAAAGTGTCTATGAATCAACTGTCTACTCTGAAGGAGATGGAAGGGCTGCACCATGGAACAAAAACAAAAAGCCTGTTGTGGAATGAACTATCCAATACAAAATAGTTGGAGTGCTGTAACAGTTAGTGGGAGCCAATATATAAAGTAGGGAGCCAGCTGTCCTCCAATAGAGATGCTAGAGACTCAGATAATATGATGTAAAAGTGATCCTGCATAATTAGCTGAACCAGTATTTGGAAAGTTGGACCAACTTGGAAGGGTCTGGTATTTTGTGTAATCAAGAATGTCAGATGGTTACATCTCACATTTTATAAATCTGAGCACAGTATAAGTCAGCAAGATGTGAGAGCTTGAAAGGTTTTAAACCAAATAGATATGTTATGGGCTGACCAAAACATCTATGACTGGTTGTAGATCAAATGCTTATGCTGTCCTTTCTTTAAGAGTTTAGAGAGGAAACACCTTCATAGTCTCTAGTTAGAGGGATAATCCTAAAAAGAAGACTTCATTGGGTCAGTGATTGAACCCTGTTGTAAAAAGCAGTAGTGGAATTAAATTAACTAACATTCATTAAAAATATATTTGTAGAAAACATATTGTGCTAAATTATTGCTATCTTCATTATCCTTTTGTATTCTTTCTTGCTTTGAACCCACCCCTTCTCCAAAGCAAGTTTCATTGCTTCTTGCATTCCTGTAACTTAGTCCCCCCACCAATTTGATTAATGCTTATAGCTGACTTTTCTGTTTTAGACACACTAAAGCTGTCTTTACTAAGTGGCAAAAATACACACTTTTTCACTGATTGTTTCTGTAGTGCCCAGTCTTCCGAGACCTGGTCCAACCTGCTTCATTCACCCTCGCTATGCTCAGGCACACTTCACTTCTCTACCCTACCCCCATTACCACCCACCCCCCTTTCATTTCATTTATACTCTACCCTCTTTAACTGCACCCCTCTCCACCTCTCAACTTCCTCCAAATATCTCCAATCAACTAACACTTCCTACTAACTTCAATTAACCCACACTATTATAGACTTTTATCCTCTTCCCCCAAATACCCAGGCCTGCCATACTATGTTTGTCCCAAAATCAAACTTTTCAAACAGCTTCCTACTAATCATCTTTACCTCACCCTTTCTGCATCTCACCTCCACTGCCTCCTGTTACCTATGCACTCTCCCACCAGGACCTCTTCTCCTACTATTACCTCTCCCCAAGCCACTCACTCTCCCATTCATTCTTTCCCTATAGTCCCATCACTCTTTATTCATCCTATCTCTACCTTACATAAAATCAAACTATTCCCAGTCTCTACAATCCCACTCAAAACTAAAACAAAAAACAACTTTCAAATCAATGACTTTACTTCACTTAGAGATCTTATTTTACACCTGTTGTTGTCAGGCTACATCATCCAAACCCTGGTCCTAACCATAGGTCCCCACTAGCAGCCCGCCCCTCACTCCTCTATAACCCTACCCCTAATACTTCCTCCCAGTTACCCACATCCACACACACCAAAAATGTAACATTACTATCTATGAACATTCAAAGTATTATGAACAAAGTGTCTCCCTTCCATGCCTGAATGTCCTTACATAACCCTGATATACTATGCCTCTCTGAAACCTGGCTTAAACCTCATATAACCAAAACTGAAATACTTTCACCAGGCTATAACATCCTCCGACATCATTGTCTTAAAAAGAAAGGTGGAGGTGTTGCTGCTGTCTACTCCAACCAACTCAGCCTTCACCCTCTCTCAATTACCATTCCAGATTTTCACCCAGCTGAAATTCTCATAGTAAACTGTCAAATTAACACTCATAATAAGTTAGCTGTTGTCTGTGTCTATATCCCCCCCAGGAAATAACATCCCTATCCTAGAACACATTCTCTGTTGGATCAATCAAACCATCTTTTATGAAACCGTTGTCATGGGTGATGTAAACATTGATTGGAACACCCTTGATATTGATTCCCCAAACTCCTCCATCAATCTGTTTGGCTTCACCCAGCTTATCAAGAATCATATCCAATTAAACAAGCACACCAACTTAGGTTCCACGATTTACTGGGTCCTTGCCTCCAATCCTAATCTGTACCATAACTCTTCTACACTGCCCGACACCCTTAGTGATCACCATGCAATTTTTTAAGTACATTGTGGATTTTAAACTTCTGGAATAAGAAGCAACGTTTTAAGTATGTTGTGGATTTTAAACTTGTGGAATAAGCACTTCTAACTACATTATGGATTGTAAACTCTTGTAATAAACATCTATTTTTTTTAAAAAAAGCAACTCCTCAAGTAAGTTGTGGACTTTTAATTTTTTGAATTAACTAGCATTGTCTCCTCATAGCAAGACATTGTCCCGGTCGATTCTCAGCTAGAGTGTCTTCTGTGAGGAGGTATATGTGAATGGGGCGTACCTTCATTGAATGTTGTGCGTCAGGGCTGGCAACCCGGTACGTAAAAATCCACTACTGTGGCGACCCCTAACTGGGAAAAGCCAAAAGACACAAACTGTTTATCCCTGCTCGTGGTTCCAGTTACTTTTTTGTTTTGTCAATTCCTAAAAATAGCTGCTAATTCTATTGCATTCCCATTTCTATATTATTGAATAGATCCATTCAGGAAAATGCTGTCCCTAATATCTGGAAAAAATTTATGTCATTCGCCTTCACAAAGGAGGTAATGCAACCGATCCCTATGATTTCAGACCAGTTGCCATCCTATCTCCCCTGTCTACACTTCTGGAAAATGCATACACAAACAGTTCCTTGATTACCTCCTTCAAGAAAGTCTTCTTACCCCCTCTCAGCATGGTTTATGCCCAAAACACAGTACTGCTACTGCTCTTGCATCTTTCATTAATACCATTGCAAAATCCTGCAACAATAATAAGTTAGTCTTCAACTTATTTCTTGATCTATTCAAAGACACACTGTTTCCCACAAACTACTTCTGTCCAGACTTGCTTTGCTTAACCTTTCTAACTCTGCCCTATCCTGGTTTTCCAGCCACCTAACAGATTCCAGGCTGTAAAATGGCAGTCTAGCTTCTCTTCCTTTCTACTTGTTCAAACCAGGGTGCCCCAAGGCTCCATTCTTGGACCCCTACTTTTCAATGTCTTTATTAGTCATCTCCACTCTTTTTGTCCACCCTCTACTATTATAGCAATAACCCACGCCTGGGTGTGGGTAATGCTGGATTTACCCACGGTTGGCATGGTTTGGTCCCGAGGGCGAAGCCCGAGAGACCAAACACAGCCAACCGTGGTAAATACAGCATTACCCACACCCAGAAGTGGTTATTGCTATTATATGACATTATTTAAGAAACGAAACTATTACTTTTCTTAAATAATGGCATAGTATAATGCCTGTTTACTGCCCTTCCGCAGATGTCTGGCATCCGCGGCAGTTCTGATGTACTGCGCGCCTGCGCAGTACATCAGAGCTGTGGGCAAAAGCAACGGAGAAAGCAAGATCTCAGTTGCTTTTTTTTTACTGTTTTCACTATGTTAAATGGGTTTAACATAGCGAGACAGTTTTAAAATAAGCAACGGAGATGTCCATTGCTTATTTTAAAACTGTCTCGCTATGTTAAACCCATTTAACATAGCGAAACAGTACAAAAAGCAATGGAGATCTTGCTTTCTCCATTGCTTTTTTTTTAAAACATGTCTCGCTATGTTAAATGGGTTTAGCATAGCGAGATAGCTTTAAAATAAGCAACGGAGATCTCCGTTGCTTATTTTAAAGCTGTCTCGCTATGTTAAACCCATTTAACATAGCGAGACAGTGTTTTAAAAGTAGAGTTATACTAATGGAAAAAAGTCCGGGCGACCGGACCTTTTTCCATCAGTATAACTCGATTTACAATGTGCACGCTGGCCAATCAGCGTGCACGTTTTGGGGGGGTCATGGTATAATATTCAATATGCAGATGATTCCACAATCATCTCTTGTTCTGACGACATTACTAACCTTCATACCCTCGCCCAAGAGTCTCTTCACTCTGGCAAAAGATGGCTTACTTCTAACCAACTGGTACCGAACCCTAAGAAAACTAAACTTCTCCTGCTCCTCCTAACAAGTTTCCAACATAGGTTCATAGGTAGGTACTAGGCTATCGGCCCAAGGGCCTACGTAAGCCTAGCCAACAGGGTTCCCTGGCTTACGCCACCCAAGAAAGTTATTTTCCTGTGCCACTGTCGAGCAGAGACACAGAAGTGATCCCCGGGGAGTATTTC
Source organism: Protopterus annectens (assembly GCF_019279795.1). Taxonomy (NCBI): domain Eukaryota; kingdom Metazoa; phylum Chordata; order Ceratodontiformes; family Protopteridae; genus Protopterus; species Protopterus annectens. Next base: position 1,322,375,025 of record NC_056731.1, on the reverse strand, counting down.
CCATCCACTCATCAAGATTTTTCTTGAAGAGTGCTAATGAAGAACTTTGCTTGACATAGATGGGTAGCCTGTTCCAGAGTATGGGAAGTTTCTGGGACAGGAATCTATCCCTCCAGCATGTCCTGTTTATTGTGGTGACAAGGTTTAGGTCCCTAGAGTGTGTAGCTCGGAAGGATTGAGATTTCTTTAGGTGTAGCATGTCCAACAGCTCTGGGCTTGACATAGCTTTATATGTTAGGCAGAGATCACGTCGGAGTAGGCGATATGCTACGGAGTAAAGCTGGAGTTTTTTGAGACGGTCAGTGTAGGGCATTTGTTTGAGGCCAGTAATCCTCTTTGTGAGGTACTCATATCATAAAACTACCTTTCTGTCACCTCCCTGAGCAACACAGCCATATCTGCTGAACCTCACACAAAACCCCTTGGAATAACTATCTATGACCACCTAAAGTTTGATCTTCACACTCAGCAATGCATTAAAAAGACGCATCAAAAACTTGGACTACTATACAAACATAATAAATTTCTCACCTATTCCTCCACACTCTGCCTAGCACAAGCCTTCCTCCTCCCCACACAACTCTATTCATCCCCTATACTGACAAACCTCCAATTTAATTAGAACTTACCTACAACAAAATTGCAAGATTTGCCTCTAACCTACCCTATCTGTATAGCCCTAAAAAAACATCAATGGCTGGAATTTCAGCACCAAATTCTACTACCCCAGTTTCTCACAGCTCACTCAGTCTTACATGATCCATCATTTTGCCCCTCTCTCTCTAATCTCATTCAGCAATACACTCCTAGCCATGCTCTCCTTAGCTCTCAACAGTACCTACTGCAAGTTTATACCCCCAATAAAAATATTGACACACTACTTTACAGCTATTTCATTGCAAATGTTTGGAACAAACTGCCACTGCAAATCAGAACTATCACTAATTCCAGCTCCTTTAAAACAGCATTAAAAGAAATCTTCTGCAAGTCCGGGTCATGCCCTTGCAATGATCCAACATGACTTATCTTCCTGTCCCCCATAACATTCTGCCCATTTCCCCCCCTCTCTATGCATCATCTCTTATATATCAATAAACTATACTAATCAGACTGATGTCCTCTCAATTTCCATTTACTGTATTCTTACACCAATTTCCTATCTAAGATGCTTTCTCACTTACCTACTACCTAGGGTTTTCTTCTGTTATCACTCTACACTTGTCCTCTCCCTACAACTATCTTCCTATCCTGCCTTATAACTGTACTCTGTCTTCTTACATTCATATACATCCTCATTTTGCAGTTTTTTTATAATGTATTATTGGCATTTTTGTTCTGTGCAATTTTGTTTTTCCAATTAGCTTGTATCACATGTAAAAATTGACCTTGTTATTTAATGTTAGCTATTTTGTGCCAGATCTTTTTATTTTGTTTAATCCTGTAATCACTGACAATTTTTATCTGTTGTGTGTTCTATTGTAATACTGGAGCTTTTCTCCCCATGTCTGTGCTGAAAAAGGGTCTCTGCCTAGTCGGACTAACCCGGTTAAGAAATGTCAAATAAGTAAATAAATATAAGTCAAAAGTACAGTACAAAGAAATGCCCTCTTTTGAGGTGAGGATCAGGTGTTAGGGAGCAGGACAATGTGCAGGCTAGAATGAGAAGGCATAACTCCTGCCTGAATACCAGAGGAGACTCCATTGAATACTGCTGCCTAGGAAGGACCTGCATATTCCCACATTGGACCAACTATTCCTGTTTCATTACACCACAGAGTTCCAGGTCTGTTAACTATTAACTATAGTATCTCTTACACTGTGGAAGGAGTCAGTGGCACAGTGGACACAGTTCCTCCTTCTCTCAAGGTGGTTGGGCTGGCATTGACTGCTCATAACACCCTCCCTCCCATGGTCTGTCTAGTGCTAAGGTCTGCTGATTCAATTTGGGTTATCTGGGATATAGTCTGGGTTTTATCCCTCTAGTGTTTTCTTAATGTCATATTGGCAGCCGTATTGCTTTTATAAGTGTCATACCTTTTTTCTAAATGATATGGTAGCTTTTCATTTGTAAAAAACATGAAAATCATTGTTATACTTTTTTCAGCTCTGTGGCATAGAGAGATGGTGCCCTGTCTGTGACCCAGCTTGCAAGGATTCAGTTAGCGGCACTGCAGGAGATGGATGAAGTAAAACAGGAATCAAAAGGTAGAAGTCATTTGCTTCTTTCATGGGAGGAAGGGAATGTGTCCACTCATAGACATATGCACAACATACATTTTCTCTGGTGGAGACTGGAGAAACTGCCTACAGTGCTTCCTAATAGGTTGGGCAAGGCTTTTCTTCCTGACTTAGATCCTATGCAGAAGAGAGGGGCAACTCAGTGCTGATGAGTCTTGCACACCCACTTATAATGTTGCTAACTGAGCATGTGTAGGGATGTTAGGTCATGATCAGAAACCTTATAATGGCTGCCTTGGTGGCAGGTAGACAAGGTTTTTGTTTGACTTTACAAGGTAAGTAGCATCGTATTTGGTAATTAGCGTAACTGTAGTTTTTGTATAATTTTTGAGGTGCACAGATTCTTTTGCCTTATAAATATCTTTGTAGGATGATTGTAGGATGAACATAGCTGCACTTACATGTGACTTTTCACATTGCATAGATCTCTTATTCATACCCTTCATATCTTTATTCCATTTATTCAGAAACTTAGGCCCATCCAAGCTGGATGTTATACTAATACTAGAAGACCTGTGGTTTATAAAACTAATCAGTTGTTGCATTTGGTTAGTGATGGCTAAGCAGATAGTGTCTTCTTGATTTTAAAGTATATTGATCACTGTTACCAGCTGAATAAAAATTCCCTTCTTGAATCAGTTAGAAAGCACTTAGTATGGGTTCACTGGTCGTGCTGGGCATTTGTGCTGAAGTTACTTTGTGAACTATTTACATATTCACCAGACATTGTCACCTAGATGCTGGATCCAAAACATGCTCTGGTATTTTTAGGTTAGTCCTGTAAAGACTGATTTCATGGCAACCTGAGTAATGCTTTCTCCCTTGTGCTATTTTTTTTATAAACCATATAACGTCTGCTTATTGAATATAACCTCTAAGAAGATGCACTAATACACCTGTCATAACAAAGCTTGTTCAAAACATGCTTAGTTATTAGCATGAGATCAAACTTCAGTCCCCATGATGTCTTTGCTGCTTATTTTTAATGTATTTCATTGAGAGGTACTAACCTTTGGTTCCTTCGTAGTCCACTTGCTGGACAGGGAAGTAACTAGAGCTGGAAAGGCACATCACTCTCTTTCATGGACAATCTTTCTTCATAATCAGGGACAGCAAACAGTCCTAGGAAGAGAGCTACTCTAAGAAGATTGCTTAGAAGACAAAGCCAGTAATGTCTTTGACAAGAAAGGGTAAAGTTCACCAAGTAACGAATGCTGAATGAATATTTCAAACAACATGAAGATTTGGTAGGTATCTGTAAAACAGACTGCTTCTAATCATCTAAAACATAAGTATATAGCCTTTAAAAGCTGCAGCCTAAAATGGCTGCTACATGTATGAAAATATAAAATTACTGAAGCTAAAATCCCTTTGCATGTTCAAGGACGATAACTGTGGTTCCCAGAACTGTAAAAATATAAGTGAGATTACACTGAAATATATACTAACTTTAAAACTGCTATATCTCAAAATATTCCTCTCTTTTCTACTGCAGTCTTAGAGTCTTTTTCATAAGTAGTAGGGGTGTTGGGGTACAGGGAGCTTGTCTTCTTAAAAGTGCTCTTTAAATGTGTATTAGAGACTTTCAAAAGTTTGTATTAAATCATATTTAAATGTGCACATTTTTGGGACTTGGATTATTGAGTCCTAAACCTCCAACCTGAAGCATTTAATACCGCCTTGCCCTTTTGTCAACTTTGTGTGAATGTTCTTTTTTTTAATACTGAGCACCCTGCCTTAACATGATTTTTTAACAGGCAATTCAGTTAATGGATGTATTCACTATATTAACTTCAGTGTTTTAAAACAATGTAGTAGTTCAAATTTGTCCATTTAGAAACGCATAGTACATATAAGGTCAAATTAACACGTGGTTCTATAATTCCCAATTGTTTGTAATTAAATTCTGGTGCCATCTGAAACCAGGCATCTTACTTTATTTGAAGTTCAGAAATTAAGCTCTGGAATAACTTTTTGGGTACTTGCATATTATCCCAACCAGATTCCAAGCTGGACAGACAGCGAATTTCCAAGCCTTACTCCTGCCGATATGAGTAGTGACAGTTATGAGAGTTATGGTCGGGTCCCACATTACTCAATATAATCTGCCTGTCCTAAAATGCAATCGACAGTGGCAGAATATAAAGTGGTTCATAACTGCTGTTAATTCCGGTAACGTGTCCTTAAGTTGCTGTAATACACTTACAATGTTGTTACAATAACAGCATCTGTTCTCGCATGTGTTTTCTGAAGGATAGGAACTCTGAAATTGTAAAATATCATTTACTGATTTCACTCCTCAGTACTTTATCCGAAAAAACCCGCATTATACTGCCCTTCTGACACCATCCATTAACCGTTTATGGATTTGAAATCCAACAAAACCTTTCACATTTTCTCACAAGTAGAAGTACATGGAGCAAATAAAGCTCCATGCAGTAAAGAAAATCATGATTGTCTTGTTGATCATAACTCTAAATTATATGTTAATCACATGGATGGTAACATTCTCCTCTGGAAATTTTTGGCCATCATGTCTCGAACTGAAAATAAGCTGAATGTCATTGCTAAACCAATCGCTTGGAAATGAGCCGCTTGTCTTGCTCGAAATCTGGTTGCGATAATACGTAAGTACCCTTTTTTGTCTTGCTTATTCCCCACTCAGCAAGGCTGCAGATCAATAAACATTCCAAAGTTCTAGAATTTAGTAATCAAAAATGCATGTTTTCTTAGAAATCACTTAAATTAAGCAGATAGTAGAACTGTAGATCAGACCATGACATGACTGTAATAAAGAGAGCATGTAATTACTGTGTCACCAGGAAAAGAAGAGCTGTCCTGTATTATGGATTTTTAAACATTACCACTCAGACCATATTAGTTCCAGCATTTCTCCATAAAATCATACCCTAATCTCAGTATGATTATGTACTAAATAAAACAGCACCAGAGTCAACTCTGTTGTGATCATTTCACATAATTTGCACATAGGTTCCTATTTTCATAGGTGTTTGCTAGACTAACAACCCCTAGGGCCTTTTTAAGCCTAGTCATGTATCCCAAATATCAGACAAGTTCTGATACCCTTTATAAGTGTAAGCAGGAGCTTGGGGTATGAAACACTTTACAAGCAGAGGTCTGGGAGATAAACCATTTACAGGCTGCCTATAAACATTAAAGACACAGGTATCAAACCAGGGATGAATTTTCTTTTCCCCATTCAGTTGTCCAAGTTACTCATTAATTGGGTTAGAGAGGAACTCTGCTGTGCCTGTTCCTGAAAAGGGGTAGCCTGTGGTATGCATGCCTGTCACTCCAGCAGATCCTGTTTATATCACAGGCAAGATTTAAGTCTTTAGAATGGGTAATTGTGGTGCTGTATGTTTTGCTGATAAGGGGAGGTCCATCAGGGTTAGGCTTTGAGGCTATATACCGTAGGACATGTTACTTACACCCTGCATTCTTTTAGTGAGGAACTTCTGTGATGTGCCTGGTTAGATACATACTAAAGGGGGCATTGTACTCAATGATAGGTCTGACGAATGCAGAATATAGTGGAACAATGACCTGTTTGGACCTAGATACCATACCTTTGTTTATAAATTGCACAACATACAATGATTTCCTGTCTACTGTAGACATATGATGGTCAAAAGCTAGATTACTATCTAAATGTGTCCTGAAGTCCCTAACTACTTGGTTGACTCTTAGAGGTGTGTTGTCAGTATAACAAACCAGGGGTGGATGACTTCCTAAAGGATACTGTCATGCATTTCTTGGCATTTAGTTTTAGACCATGACTCTGATTATTTGTCTGTGTCAGCCCTTCCTGAAGAACATTAGTGTCAGTGGGGGATTCTATGATTGCTTCTAATTTGCAATCATTTGAAAATTTGGTCAACCAGAGGCCCCCGACATTGGCTTTGACTTCAGAAAAGTAAAGAGCAAGAAGGCCAAGAAGGAGTAGTCCAAGGACTGATCCCTGAAAGACTCCAGTTGTGACTGGCCTCATTGTAGAAGTGGACTCACCCATTCCTAACTTCCTGGGTCATATCTGAGTGCCAGCTTGCTATCCACCAGGTGAAAGAAAGGTTTATACCTAACCTCTTGGGTTTATCAAAAATGACTGAGTGGAGTGTTGTCAGATGCCTTGGGCCAGGTCAAAGTAGGCAGTGTGAACCATTTTATGCTCATCCATTAGTTTGGTGACCTTCTCAGAGAAGTCCATCAGGTTGAATAGGCATGACCTGCCTTTGACAAAACCAAATTGGGTTGTGTCCATTGTCTGGATTCCATTGATTATTTCCATGATAATTCTTTTCTTGGCTTTGTGTATGAGACTAGTGAGACTTATAATCTGTAGTTGGTCTGTAGATGGCCCACCTTTGTGGAGAGGGATAACTGCTGCAGTTAAATAGTGATTCCAGATGGCCTGAAAGGTCATGTTTCATGCTATTTAGAAGGCATCCTGAGATATTGTCTAGGCCCATTAAAGCAGTGTACTTGGTCTTAGAGAGAGCATTGAGGACCTTTTTCCGTGTGATAGTAGGGGGAGTTATTTTATTTATTTTTTTAGTTTACGTTTGTTTACTGGGAAAGTCCGACTGGACACATGTCCTTTTTCAGCGGAGGCCTGGGGAGAAAAGCTCCACATTGAAACATACTAAAATACAATATATAAGTAGAATATATAGGGCACAGAAGTTAAAAAAACTATCTGGATACAGTTTGGACAAGCTGTTATACATGCAGACTAGTTAAAGAATATCAAAGTTTAGCTAATATACCATAATTCTTAACCTAATTGATACAATCAGAAGATTAAACAGTAAGTAGAGAGACATTGCATTATTAAACCTTTCTGTATAAAAAAATAGAGAGACCAGTATGACAATTGCACAAATTCTGAACACAGTTTACTAAGAAATTGAATTGTCAAGTCTTAATATGCCATCAGCTCTACAATGTTTTAGTACTATAGAGTGTTAGTTTGCAGAGAGACATAGTCAACAGAATAGACAGAGGGGATGGATTTGTCAGTAAGTGAAACAAAGTAGTAGCATAGTCAGAGGGAGAGGTTAGTCTGGTGCAGAGCAAAGACACAGCCATTTATTGAGTAAGTGTTTTTCATGTTGTTTTAAACTGGGATAGTGATGTAACCATTGCAATGGTAATTATATGTGATAGTATTTCCCAAGGGAAGGTTGAGGGGGTATCTTAAATAACTGTCATAATGATATGATCTTGAAAGCTGATGTCTTTTTTCCATATGCTAAAGTCTTGCATTTGTTTTATTCTGAAAAATGTATTGTAATGATAGATGTTAAGTTGTCTATCTCGCCTTCATTCTTGCTGGATGGGTTCGGAGCCGACCTCGGCTCCGACTCGGCCACTCTAAAAGCTTGAGAGTTGGTTCCACCGGCTCGAGGCTCCCCTTATATCCCACAATGCTAGGCGAGAGTTACCTCAGATCTCGTTTGCCGCTACAGCTTCGAGGTTGGTTGCTTCTACCGGTTCCTGGTGAGTGTTAGCTTTTTATACAAAAAGTTACTCCTTTTTTCCCCTTTTAACTTTAATTCTTCCTAAATTAGTGTAGGATATAGATCTTTATCCCCGACCCTATTTTTTCCCCGTTTTCTTATTAAAAGAACCGTTGGTTCTTCCCTTGGGCCTTTGGCCTTCCCTTCCCTAGGGTGTGTTTGTGTAGTTACTTTAACTTTTTTGTGCTTAATTATTAGTATTTTACTAAAATTGTTATTATTTTTAGTATTAATAATTTTTTCTGACAGGGTATAACTGTGTGTTTGGGTGTGTGTTAGTGTACACCTGTCAGTTAGGAAAATGTCAAAGGAAGCAAAGGTCTCTGGATTCAAGAAGTGTGATGCGTGCTGTCAGAAAATGTCTGACAGACGCTCACACTTTGTGTCTATTGTCTGGGGCCTTTGCACCTGCAGGACTCCTGTGCTGTGTGCCATAGCTTCAGCCCCAGGGTCCTGCAGGAGAGAAAAAACAAGTTGATTCTGAGAGGCTTGTTAAAACCAGAGGATTCCCTGTCAGTTTCAACAGGGAAGCCCTCTAAGGCATCGAGGTCTTCGGCTCCGGCTTCTGAGCCGAGACCTCAGGTTGTTCAACCTTTGCCTTTATCGGCTCCGGCTGGAGCCGATAAGACTCAGTCCACAGTTTCTGTGGCTTCCTCGGCTCCGGCCGGAGCCGAGGTTATCGAGGTACCCGTGTCGGCTCCGACAAGATCTTGAGCCGACAACCAGAAAGAGGTCTAGGTCACCTTCTCTTGGCTCCGTTCATTCGGCTCCAGGATCTCCCCTGCTGTCTGAACGGAGCCAAAGGTCTCATTCCTCTAGGTCATCGAGGCTTTCAGATCATGACCTTCAGAGGGTGGTGAGTCGACTACTTAAGTCCGAGGCACTAGCCCAGATGCTTCAGAGCCCGACTCATCAGTCGGTGCCTGCCCCGGTCCATCAACTCTTTCCTCCTTCGACTCTTTTGAGTTCGGAGCCGGGTCGTCGGAACCGAGACTGTGGTCACTTTGGAGCCGAGACAATTGTCTTCGCTCCGTCGTCGGCTCCGTTTTCTTCCGTGGAGGAATCTCGGCGCGGACCTCCCTCGTCGGCTCGAGGGGTGAGTGGCATCGGACCCTTGTCCGACCCCTCTCCCTCTCGGTGCTTGGCGCTGGTGAGTTCGGCTCCGACATCGGCCTCGGAGCCATCACTGTCGGTGCCGAGGGGTCCTTAGCTCCTCGGAGCGGGGACCTCTGGCTCTGCCTGACAGGGGTGCATTCGAGGTCATGCGGAGTGTGTTAGAGCCTGGCTCTACTCCACAGTCGGCTCCGTCAGCCCCTCCCTCTATGCTGCCTCAGGGTAAGTCGACTCACTCCCTCATCCCGGACCGCAGAGAGCCAGCTCCTCAGGAGCTCCCTTTGGGGATTTCATCCTCTTCGAGGCCCCTCCAGATTTGGCAGAAGAGCGCCCTCGGAAGAGGAAGTGCAACAGGAAGCACATTGACTCACCTGACTCTATCACGTCGGACACAGATCTGGATGATTCTGAGGGTTCCCCGTTCCCCTTCTGAAGATGCCTCATTTGCAGACATTCTGGAGATCCTTAAACAGAGGGAAATTGGCCAGCCCTCAACCCTTCGGAGGACGAATCTGTGTATCTTGAGGCGTTTGGCTCTCCTCCTTCCACCTCCTGGGTGTACCCCCCTTCGACCCCCTCATGCAGGTGGTTGCTAAGAAGGCATGGACGGCTCCTGATTCAGTGGACCCCACTCCCAGGAGACCCTCCAAATTCATCACAGCTCCATCAGACAAGCAATTTTTATCAAAAGGAGTTTCTGTGGATGCTATGGTGGTAGCTGCCGCCACAAAGAAGGAACTGGCTGATCCTTCAGTGCCTGTCCATCCACCTAACAAGGAATCTAGGTCCATGGATAGGTACGGAAGCGGATGTTCTCCTCAGCGACATTTACCATGCGTCGCTGAATTACCTGTGCCATTTCACTCGTCTTCAAAGGGACTTGATCAAGGAAGCGAGTGAAATGTTGAAGGACCCTACAGCTGCGGGTTTCAAGAGAAAATGAACACGCAGCTGGCTACCCTTAATTCCATTTCCAACTCCTCCATGCGCCTCCTCTTATGCGGCCGATGGAGCGAGCAGAGCCGCAGGAACAGGGGTAGCCTTACGTAGGCACACCTGGATGCGGCTATGCAACTTTATGGAACCTTTCAAGACGTCTTTCACGAACTCCCTTTTGATGGATCATCTCTTTTGGTCCTCAAGTGAAAGAAACCCTGACTAGGTGCGAGACTGATGGCAAGACCCTTTCTGCCGCCGGAGTCCGTTTTCGACTCCTTCTAGGCCTTACCCCAAAGGCCAGAAGGGTGGAAAGATGTGGTTCCGTAAACAATCTCAAGGGACTTCGCCTGACGACAGAGTCGTTTTCCTACCAGAGGCAGAGGTGGGAATAACAATGGTAGACGCCGCCCTAGGGGCAGGGGTCCGCAGAACCAGGGCAATCGGGAAGCCTTTCCTGACAAGCCCTTTCAGCATCCCTGAGGTGTTGCCCGACTGCCCATCTTCGAGGCAGTCGGGGAAGATTGTCACTGTACCCAGAAGCCTGGCTATCCCTGACTCAAGACAAATGGGTACAGTCCATCATTTCAAGGCTATTCTATCCCCTTTCTTCGTTTTCCAAATCAGTCAAAAATCCCTTCCAGATGTTCCACCGCTCAAAGGGATATAGCAGCTTTGGAAATTTCAAAACTGCTTGCAAAAGAGCAATTCAGCCAGTGTCAGCAGACCAACAAGGATCCGGAATCTACTCAAGGTTCTTTTTAGTTCCAAAGAAAACAGGGGACTGGAGACCAATTTTGGATCTCAGTATCTTGAACAGATCAGTCAAGAAAACAAGATTTCGGATGGTCACGCTGCAATCCATTCTTCCCCTATTGGGAAAAGGAAACTGGATGTGCTCTATAGACCTTCAGGATGCGTACTATCACATAAAAATGAACAGACGCTCCAGAAGGTTCCTCCGCTTCAGGCTGGGAACCAGTCATTTTCAATTCAGAGCCCTGCCCTTTGGTCTCACCACTGCCCCCCGGGTGTTTACCAAATGCATGGCAGTGGTAGCTTCTCACCTGAGACGACAAGGATTCCAGGTGTTTCCATATTTGGACGACTGGCTTCTCACAGCTCCCACCAAGCATCTCCTTCTGATGGCCAGAGATTATACTTTTCGCGTTTGTCAAAAACTGGGTATTTCAATAAATTGCGAAAAGTCTGTTTTGTCGCCTTGTCGTACTATTACCTACATAGGCGCAAATTTAGATACTATAAACATGTCTGCAACGCTAACGAACCAAAGGATATCAGACATTCACAAATTGGTGTCACTTCTTCTCAACAACAACAGAGCCAAAGCCAGGTTAGTTCTAAAGGTGTTGGGAATCATGGCAGCGGCCATACCTCTCCTCCCATTGGCCAGATACCACATGCGGATCCTTCAGTGGATGCTTTTTTCTCAATGGTCATACCAGGAACTTCCAATGTCTCACACCATTATGATCACGCAAGCGTGCAAAAAGCATCTCATGTGGTGGATGTCTTCCCCCCCAGCTCCTGTCGGGAAGACCATTTGTTCCACCTCCTCCAGTTGCTACTCTGACAACGGATGCCTCCCTGATTGGGTGGGGGGGGGGGCATTATCAGGGCAGGACAGTCCAGGGCACATGGCAACCAAACGAATGCCACTTGCACATAAATGTTCTGGAGATGAGAGCAGTGCTTTTAGCGTTGCAAGCCCTTCAAGACTCTCTTCCCTTGGGAACAATTGCAATCCAGACAGACAATATGTCTGTAGTGTGGTACATCAACAAACAAGGCGGAACCAGATCATACTCCCTGTGTCGAGAAGCACTCAGACTGTGGCAATGGGCGATTTCTTCTCAGCGTTTTCTGATAGCAACGCACATCCCCGGGAAGTCCAATCACATTGCGGACAAGTTGAGCAGAGCTATACTCATGCCTCACGAGTGGTCTCTGAAAGACTCTGTAGTGAGAGAGATATTTCTCAAGTGGGGTCAGCCTTGCTGCGATCTTTTTGCTACTCCCCAAAACAGCAAGTGCAGAGAATACTTCACTCTATTCCCTCTACCAGGCCAACCCAGCAGAGACGCTCTAGTCCAAGTTTGGCCCCGGGGACTTCTGTATGCATTTCCTCCTTTCCCTCTGATCTCTCAAGTAATACAGAAAGCTATCGCTCAGAAGGCCTCATTGATCCTCATTGCTCCTTACTGGCCTCGACAAGTGTGGTTCCCCTTTCTACATCGTTTCCTCTTGGAGCGACCGTGGCATCTGGACCTAGTTCCAGATCTTTTGATCCACCAGTCGGGTCAGTTTCATCGCTCCCTCCCCTCTCTGAACCTCACTGCTTGGTTCCTCCAGTTCCAACCATAGCCAGGCTTCCTCAATTATCTCACTCGGTTAGAGATATATTGATAGCTTCCCATAAATCTTCCACTCGAAAGATTTATTTGAGTAAGTGGAATCGCTTCTCATATTGGGCACAAGGAAAGGACATAGATCCTTTCACCGCTTCCATCCAACTAGTCCTTGATTTTCTAGCTGAACTCTTCCATGCAGGTTCATCTCCATCTACTCTTAAGGTTCAATTGGCAGCTATTTCTAATTTTCATGTGGGCATTTCTGAATCTGCCCTAATGTCCCACAAACTTTGCAAAGCCTTTTTGAAAGGAGTTTTTCTTCTCAGACCTCCTATAAGAAATCCTCCTTCTCCTTGGGACCTAAATTTAGTTCTTGCTTCTTTGATTCTTTCCCCTTTCGAACCTGCAGCTTCATGTTCCTTGAAATTATTATCATGGAAAACTCTCTTTCTGGTGGCTATCACATCAGCTAGAAGAATTTCAGAACTTCAAGCACTCAGTTGTCGTTCTCCTTATCTTTTGTTCCATAAGGACAGAGTTTCCTTACGAACTAACCCGTCCTTTTGCCTAAGGTGGTTTCAACATCAAATCTAAACCAAAGCATTGACCTCCCTGTCTTTTTCCCAGAGTATTCAAATAGGTCTGAACAAAAATTACACTGCCTGGATGTTCATCGTCAATTAAGGTACTACTTGGACAGGACGAAACAATTCAGAAAATCTGATCAGCTGTTTGTCTCCTATGCGGAAAGCAGAAAAGGACTTCCAGTTTCAAAGGTATCATTATCCAGATGGCTAACGTCTCTGATTACCCTTGTTTATGAGATTAGACACCAAAAACTGCCTAATAAACCTAAAGCCCATTCCACCAGAGCTTTGGCTACTTCTTTAGCCTTCCAAGACAGACTGCCTATTGACACCATTTGTGCAGCGGCTACTTGGGCTACTCCTCACACTTTTATTTCCCATTATAAGTTGGATTTAGCTTCTAGGCATAGAGCTAATTTTGGTTCCACTGTTCTCAGGAGTCTGTTCCATTAGGCCACCCGGGATAAGGTGCTAGGGACGCGGTCCCATCCAGCAAGAATGAAGGCGAGATAGACAACTTAACATATAGAAGTTATGTTCTTACCATAACGTTCCATGTTAGTTGTCTTCTTCTCGCCTTCTTCTTCCCCACCCTCCTTCCCCCTGGCCTGGACAGACCTAGAGGAGTTGTGATCGTGACCTCTCTTTCTACCACCTCTTTCTTAGTCATATGCTATTGTGCATATTTCTTATTTCAGGATGTAGGTCACCCTTTTCTTCCTGCTGTTAGAGGTGGATTCTATTTACAGTTATACTGTTATTGATATAAGCTGGGTTAGCTTACAAACGAGATCTGAGGTAACTCTCACCTAGCATTGTGGGATATAAGGGGAGCCTCGAGCCGGTGGAACCAACTCTCGAGCTTTTAGAGTGGCCGAGTCGGAGCCGAGGTCGGCTCCGAACCCATCCAGCAAGAAGAAGGCGAGAAGAAGACAACTAACATGGAACGTTATGGTAAGAACATAACTTCTATTTTCATTTTCTTCTCATTTATTTAAAAGCAGAAGTTTATTCTTTTTCTAGCAATTTATGATTTTTGTATAGTTTGTTTATGTGGTCCTCAGTATAATTTGTGAATCAAAACCTAAGTAAATTTGAACCTAGACAGCGGCTCATACCTCTCCTCTTTTTTGCTCAATAATTCTGCACAAAGCCAAATATAACAGAATGACAAAAGCCCAAAATCAGGGACATTTTAATAATATTCCTCTAATTCACTTATTTATTTATTTATTTTACATTTGTTAACCGGGTTAGTCCGGCTGAGCTTTTGGCTCATTTTCAGCAGAGACCCGGGGAGAAAAGCTCCTTAGGACTAGAAAACAATTTATTAAATTTTAGTAACATAGTAGTAACAATCAGCTATAGGATCTTACAAGCAGAGACCTAGAGAGAAAAAAGCTCTTCAGGCAATTCAATTATACAGAGTATTAACAATTGGCAGACAAGTATGTGAGGTGTTACAAACAAGGTTTTAAACAATTAGCAGAAGAACATGTGACTAGTTACAATATTATTTAAGCTGCTTACAGCAAAATGAGTTAATAGTTAGGCAGATGCCTATTTAAAATGGATATGATCTAGTTGTATAGGAGTTTGGAAACAAGAAAGGAAAGTAAGAATGGCTAGTAGAAGATGTAAGGGAGGTAGAGTATAGGAGGCAGACTAGACAGGTTGTTTTGAGACTGTAAGAATTACGAGTGGTTGGAGATAGAGGAAGGGAAGAGGTAGAAGAGGCAGGTGAATAATGTTAGAGATACATTAAGAGTGAGGTGGTGAAATAGGTAAAAGGATGATGGTTTCAGGGTGGTTGGCTACAGTGGCAAGACCATTTTGTTTTTAGGTATTTCCTTGTGGCTAATTTAAAACTTTTGCTATGCTGGAGGGATTTTATTTCCAAGAGGAGTTGGTTCTAGGATATAGCTGGGTTATAGTTATAGAGAAGGCAGCCTATTTTGGTTTTGGGTTAGTAGATGTCTAATAATTCTTGATTTGAGCTGCATAGCATCCTTGCAGGGGAATATTTGGATATGATAGTGGAGAGGCTGGGGCAGAAGGAGGGTAGATAGAGGATAGAGTGGATGATTTGTAGTTGGTATAGTTGGAGCAGTTGATGGAATTCTAGCCAGTCTAGTTGCTGTAGTGCTAAGCAGTGGTGTGACTTGAAGGTTTGGTTAGCTGCAAATCTGGCAATCTTATTATAGGTAGTTTCAAGCTTGGAAATAAGTGTAGAATTTAGGTTTGTGAATATGTGGCAGCTGTACAGGAGTGTTGGGAGTAATAAAGCCTGGGAGAGAGTTATTCAGGTAGTGTTAGTTAAGTATTTCTTGCTGCGGAAAAGGTGTCCAAGTTTCTGAGGAGTACTTTTTACCAAGTTAGTAATATGGAGATCAAACTTAAGCTGATCATCTATTGTAACACCTAGCAATTTAGTACTAGATTCAGCTGAGATTATAGTGTTGTTGCAGGATAAGATGGTAAATGTATTTTTGAGTGTGGTGATGTTTTTAGGGAGGAAGAGTAGGAGCTTAGTTTTTTCTGGATTAAGTATCAGTCTGTTATTACTAAGCCAAGTCTTAATGGTGTGGAAGGATGCCTGGGTAGTTGAGAGGAGGTCAGTTTGGTTGTCAGCAATGGTTATAACAGCTGAGTCATCAGCATATTGCACAAGAGATGACTGGGGACAAGAGGAGTAGAGCAAGTTGGTGAAAATATTAGAGTAGTTGTCCAAGTATGGACCCTTGGGGGACTCCCATTTGTACAGTGAGAGGGGAGGATAGTGCAGAGAGCCATTTAACTGATTGCTGGTGGGTAGAGAGATAGTTGGAGAACCAGGAGATAGTAGGGGGAGAGAAATGTAAGTTAATGAGTTTATCTAGAAGGAGTGGGTGAGACACAGTGTCAAAGGCTTTAGAAAGGTCAAGGAATAGACATGAGACATGTTTATTGTTATCCCGAGCTAGGGAGATTATGAATGATATGAGTGCAGTAGTAGTACTATGCTTGGGACAGAAACCATACTGTGTGGGTGTGAGAAGGTTTTCCTGGTGAAGATAATGCATCATCTGCTTGTGAATGCATTTCTTTAGGATTTTTGAGACTGGAGAGAGTATGGCAATCGGTCTCAAGTTGGATATGTCTGAGGAGTTGCCCCCTTTGTGAATGGGTAGAGTAAAGAAATTCTGCCATACAGTGGGGACATAGGATTCAGAAATTGATCGGTTAATTAAGATGGATACAGGATAGGCAAGAGGTTCAGAGGCAATCTGCAGGAAAAAAGAGAGGGTAGCTTGTCAACAGATGGGGAGCAAGGTTTAAGTTTAGAGAGTAATGACTTTACATAGTTAGTTGATGCTGCTTTTAGAGAGAAGGAGTTAGGAGAGTTTGGAAGAAGTATAGAGTTTGTGGGGGTGCTAGTGTTGTTTCTGGGGGGAAAATTTATTATGGAGGTTATTGAGTTTATAAAATGATTGTTAAATTTGTTGGCTATGTCTTCAGGTGTTGCATTGGGACATGGGTTAGGAGAGGAAGGGTTTCCTGGATGAAGAGTCTGTTTAATAGAGCTGCAGAATTTCTTTGGGTCTGATTTAAGAGTAGAGGGAGGATTGGCATAGTAGTTTATTTTGTCATAATGGATGATTTTTTTTATTTTATTTCTGAGTTCTTTATATTTCTGAAGAAGAGAAGGGGTCCTAGTTTTAGTCCACATTTTCCAAATCCTATCCCAGTCTTTCATGAGGGTTCTAGTAGATTTAGTGAGCCAGGGAGCAGTATTAGATTTGATTCTAATTGTGAGAAGAGGAGCAAGGGAGTTAAGAATGTTTAGGAATGTAGTGTTGAAGGAGTGGACAGCTTCATCTAAAGGAAGAGTGATGAGGTAAGACCAGTTAATTTTGGAGAGTTAGTGAATAAAGGCGTTAGGACAGAAATGTGAAAGTGAGCGTGTGGTAATAAATTTGTTAGGTTTGGTAAGGTGGGGAGTATGTCTGGTAACTTATAGGGCAGTGATCGCTGAGGGCATTTGGAAGGGTTTGGGAGTTATGATAGTTTTGAGGGTGGGAGACCAATATCCAGTCAAGAAGAGAGCTATGTAGGTGAGATTTATTAATGTAGGTTGGGGTTGTGATTAGCTGCTCAGACCCATGTAAGTTTGTACAGGAAGTAGTGTTGGGAGCTTGTATTGTAAGCCAATCAATATTTACATCTCCCAGTATAATTTTTTCATTGTGGATGGTATGTGAGAGGTGAGATAGGATGTTCTCAAGTATGATAATATTATCACCAGGGGGAATATAGATTGCTGCAACAGTTATGGTGTTGAAACTGTTAAGATTGAAGTTGGTCAGTAGGAGTTCAGCTGGCGAGAAGGAGGGTAAGTCTAGTGTGGGACTGATTTGGGAGAGACAATTGGATTAGAGTATGGAGACTCCTCCTCCTTTTCTTTTAGATCGATCTAATCTAAGGACATTATAGCCAGGAGGGATGATTTCATTGTCCGAATGGTGTGGTTTTAACCATGTTTCAGTTAGGGTAGCTATGTCAGGAGTATAGTTAGCTATCCAAGCATGGAGTTCTTGAACTTTATTTACAAGGCTCCTGACGCTGATAGAGCAGAATTGTACTTGTTTTTGTGGGTTGGATGGGTTGGCAGGCTTAGATACTGGGGTGGGGGGGGGGTTATTGTTCAGAGTAGTGTCTGGAGGGCCTGGGTTAGGATGAATGTCACCAGACAGAAGTAGTGGTTATTAATGGGGTTTTAATTTGAGTAAGTAGACTTTGTTTTTTTTTTTTTGTTTTAAAGGGGAGGGGGGAGATATTTTTATTTTAGGAATGGGAGTGGTGGGGGGAAGGATGGAGGGACAAATTAGTAGATAGGGTTGTGGTGTAGTACTTGAGTTAAGAGTGGTGTTTAAGGGATGGAAATAGGGAGTAGGTAATTGTGATTGATAGGAGGTGAGGTGATAGAGTATAAGGAGTAGAGAAGGTAAAAGTATAGTTTCAGTTGTAAGAGACATGTCACTTTAAGGCATGTAGAACAGAGGATGAGAGGAAGGGGTGGGAGTAAGGTATAGTAGTCTGTGATAGTGGATAGTAGGTATGTGTTGGGAGGAGCAAAGAAGGGAGGTAGTATGAGAACAGGACATAGAGGGATGGGCGATTTGGGAGGAAGTGAGGGGATGTGGTTGTATGGATAGGTATAAAGGTAATGATATGGGGGTGGGAGGGGAGCGAAATGAGTGGAGCGAAGGGAGCGGGGCTACAACTTCCAGATAGAACTTAGCTAAAAAAAACTATCAGCTAGTCCAGGGACACTTACTAGAGATGGTACACCTGGAGGGCTTTCAGCTGCAGTTAGAGCAAATATGGCATCCAGGGTTTTTAAAACCTTTGTGTGTTGTACCTGAGCAATCACTTGGGGGGGGGGGGGACCATCAATTGGAATTTAAAGTAGCAGGGGAGAATTCAAGGCACTCTGCTAACCTAGCTAATTATCAAAGGACAGCCAAGGAAATAAGGTAAACATACAGGCACCATTGTTCAAGGACTGGAAGGTTTCTCCAAGAAAAACTATGTGTAGGAGTACACCACAGGTAGAGGTTGTATGCTGCTTACTAGTCTGCAATGGCAGATTTTATTCTCTTTTATATTTGTATTCACCTTTGCTCATTGTTTGCTGCACACAATGTAGCTAAAGATAAAAGCAGCTGGAGACTTTGGACCTCTGTTTGGTGTTTAGTGAAGAACAAGTATCGAGGAGAAGGGACTGAAGGCTATGACTATTGAGAGGGGCCAAATACCTTAACATACAACAAATTATCAACAGTGAAAAGGATGAAAGGGGTGGGGGTGGGCTAGGAGGAAGAAGGTTTGCAGCTGTTGCCCATGGGGTATGCACTCTAGCTGACTGTAACAGATTTTAACAAGGCATAACAGTAGTCACAAAAGCTGGCACCTACACTACACAAGTGGCAACAACAAGGTTCCTGGAGTTAAACCTGGGGCTGCAGTCTATTTTTGGACGATTGCTGGTTAGACTTTTCTTTGCTTTTAGCTGGAGTGAGAGGATTCCTTGCTCACACAAGTGGTGGGGGGGCAAAGTGATCAGGTCCTCTGTGGCTCTAAAAGATGCAAAGAAGAGAAAAAGAAGGAATGTAAGACTAAAAGCAATAAAATAAGGACATCAAAATAAGCACAACCATCATAAATATTGTACAGAAAGTAGAGCAAGTGACCATAGCCTATTAGAAGTCATCAAATGAAATACATTCGGACTCTGCAACCAGTCTTATTCAGCAACAGTCAGTATAACTAGTTAGAATATCCTATTACCAGGCAATATTGCAACTATGTAGCAGTTTCACCAGTTTACCATAAATATCATTCTGCACTTTACAATGTATGTTTAACTTACAGAAACAGAATATACAGTAGCAGCAGTGTAACTGGTTGGAATATACTATTACCAGGCAATAAGGCAACAATGTAGCAGTTTCACAGGTTTACCATAAATATCATTCAGCACTTTATTTAACTTACAGAAACAGAGTATTCAGTAGCAGCAATCAGTGTAACTAGGTGGAATATACTATTACCAGACAATATTGCAACAATGTAGCAGTTTCACCAGTTTACCATACATATCATTCAGCATTTAAAAAAGAAATAGTATTTCTACCTTAGCACTGTCATTTAGAGGAACTCTGAATCAGGTTTACTGAAATTGGGAGCAAACAAAAACAAAAACATAAGCTTCTAATATCCAAAATATAAACTATACCAGCAAAAATAAAAAATAACTAGAAAGCTACCTTAGAAATTACTGTAATACTCTATGCAGGGACAGTGAGTTTACACTGTGGACCTTAAAAGGTTAATAGAAGAGATATGTATCAGTATGCATTTTTTGGACAGTAATAAGTATGAAACTCTAATAAATGGCATTAGTAACTGACAGTAATTAGTGATTTATCAGAAAATCAAAAATGTTATGAAGGACATGGCAAAAATATTAGTCATGTTCTGCAAAATCAGGAACAGTTGTGAGGTATGTAGCAACTGTTAATATTTATAAACAAAGACAAAAGGATCATCTGTTTTTTCACAGTATTTCCATACTGAATGCATACTTACCTTAATGTTTATATTTCAGGGTCAGAATGCAAAGTGTAAGAAATACATAGGCCACAGTGCTCATGTTACAAACGTCAGATGGTTACAGGATGATTCAGTGCTACTGACGGTGGGTGGCGCAGACACTGCTCTCATGATTTGGAAGAGAGAGTCTAACAGCAACAGAGAAAGCAAACTAGTGGACAGTGAAGACTCTGATACAGACACAGAAGAGGATGGAGGTAATGTTTCATGCAACTAACTATACCTTACGATACTCAACTTTATTCACTAATTTTCATAGTAGTAGCTAAATGGAAATCAGATTTTGTAAATGTTTTGATCTGATGTGTCTGTGGAATATGCCAAAAATACTGAAGAACCAGTATTATAAAAACTGCACATAGCTCATTTTCTGTCATCATAAATAAAAATATTTTAGGATAGTTACCAATGGTAACATTTACAGAAATATGACTGTTTTTTTTTCTGTTTCCATCATTTCAGGATCTGTCATCTGTGTTTTACAATGAGGACATGCTTAATGTTTTAAAGTTTCTGTGTGTGTATCTCTGTGCGTGTGTGTGTGTGTGTGTGTGTGTGTGTGTGTGTGTGTGTGTGTGTGTGTGTGTGTCTATGTGCATACTTATGTGATACTGTCACTTTCTCTGTATGCATTTGCAAAAACTTGTGAGATAGTCACATTGCTCCTGAAAATTCTTACTAGACATAATGATCTTTTGAGTTTATTTGTGTGTGCAGAGATAAGCTGACTCTAAGTCTTGGATGATGTTAATTAGAATAGACCCTCTGGATCCTAAATGCTGTTTAGTTGTTTCAGTAGGACAGCTGTATATTTGTAAATGAGTGCACAAGGAGAGCAGGCTGTCACCAAAGAGCTCTGAAGTAGACTAGAGGAGGTAATAGGCAGTTCATGGAAGACAAAGACTGAGCATCCAGTGACAGAGACCCTTCCTTGTAAGGAACTTTGCATTAGGGATTAGCAAAAAGAAGACACATGGTGGTGGATATTGGCTGAAGATTCTTAAAAAGATGTCATTCATCAAAAGCAGAATTGAAAGGAATCCAGACTAGTTTTATATACATTGCATTTGACTCACAAAGGTAAATATGAAGATCAGCCTGTACAGGCTTATGGTCCATGGAGGACCTCATTTACAGGGCATGCCATCTTACCACCCCTTTTTCTGGACTCCACTGACTCTCACCTTCCTGTTTCTCGACCTTGATTTAGAGATAAGCCAAAATATGAAGCAAAATAAGATGGTTATGTTACAGTGACACCGAGGCCTGAGATACTGGAGCTTACGATTATATGGCTACATTATGATAAAGCATAAAATGACAGCAAGTGGAGACACAGACTCAGCAGAATCATAGACTACAGAAATGTCATAGTCACCAGAATGTAAATTCACAAAACTAGTTTTATTTTGCTAATCAACACAGCTAAGCAACAGAAGAAAATATGATTGTGCCAGTGCTTACAATCAGAATTCATATATTGTACCAGAGTATTTTTATTTATGGGGAAGAATTTTATTTATTTCATTTTATTAACCTGGTATATGGTCTGGACTAAACATCATAGTCAGTCACAACACCAGCCATGCTGACAGCAACATTTTTTTACCAAACAGTAATACTGAGAGCAGTGATTCTACACTATAAACTTCACATAACAGTATATAAGCAGACCTCTCAACCAATCGGGGACAAATTTCAACTGAATCAGGAACGATCAGGAACACTTTTAAAATATTAGTGCTATCAACAAGAAACATTGACAGAATCAGAGCATATGAATTAATACACATTTTCTGAAGTAAAAGAAGTCTGCAACTGTTAATTATTGTCATTATTCATTAAGTGTAATTCACCACCTTTCCTCCAAAAGTCACTAGTTTTGGGAGTGATTAAGAGGGACAGAGCTAAATTTTGAGTCAAAATCAGGGACATCCCTGAAAATCAGGGACAGTTGAGAGGTATGTATATAAGCAAATGTATTTGAAGCATGCACATATATTAAGGCATGCTGCATTTGACAGACAAACATATACTTACTAACCAGCACTTAGATATCTACATGACCAGGTATAATCAATTAAGTAGATAATTAGACATAGTCATGTGATTTTATTATGCTTTTATATATATATATATATATATATATATATATTGTCAGAACAGGAAATACTGCCAGTCCAGCCATCTGGAATTTTGTAAATAATTCTATGTCATTTGTGAATATTGATATGATTCATACTGACGTGTGGGTGAAGGTATAAAGTACTATGCTAAAATGTAACCACAGCATGCCCTGCTGGCTTAGAATAGAAATGTATATGCTGTTGTTGTTTGTCTTTCGGCTTTTCCCGGTTAGAGGTCGCCACAGCGGAACTCCGGTCCGCTAATGATTGGCAGTTGTTTTTTATGGTGTCGAGTTGCCAGCCCGATGCCCAACCTTCAACGATGTATATAAACTGTTGTAATTGTGTAAATGTATATGTTTTAACAGTAGAAACTAGAACACAAAGGGTTAACTTGCAAAACTTTAAGAAAATAAGTTGAAAGTAAATTGTTTTACGATTGTGCTATAACAGTTATCTCTCAGTTTCAGTTCAGTAGCAGACACACTGTCCAGAGCTAGAAGTTTTTTGTATTGTCTTGGAAGAGAAGTAATTACTAGGTTTGAGATGCAGAAGTGTTTTATTTTTTATGAATTCAGGGTCTTCAAACATCTGAGAGATGAGCATTTTTCACAGTAAGATGCTAAAATTCTGTTAGTTTCTGACAAAGGGGGTTTAGCTTGGGAACTAAAAATCAGATGACAAAAAGTGATGTCATCCAAGCTAACCCAGCAGTAATACTTGATATTAATTTAAGAACTCTCTCAGAGAGAGACTGTGCATTTTGTATTTTGTCTTTTACCTGGAAACATCCACTCATCACCACCTTCTGCACTAATGCCTGCATGTTGTTCTGTAAGTAAGCTTTTAAGGCATAGTGACTCTTTTATATTCAGATAGGAATATAGTAAAGTATAGCTTAGATGTTGTCTTTATTTATTTGAGGTTGTCCTGCAATGTTGTTTTAAATATTTCCTGTGATTTTGAACTCTGAAGTCACTGTGAATACATATTTAGTATTGTCTTGTTCTTTTATTATTTATTAGTAAAGATATTAAACCTATATTTGTGGCTGATATTTGTGAGACATATTTAAGCTCTGAGAGCACTTGCATATCTATATGGTGACACTGTACAGGCAACTCCTAAATAGCCTTGCTCTTGGTCAGACTACCATCTGGATAATAATAACATAGATTGGACACCCTTTGTTAAGGGCCTTAAGTAGCTGATAAATAGTGGCTGGTGGCAGTGGAAACTACCTTATAATCTGGGCAGAAGGGGGCTTAGCTAGTAAACCTGTGCCAGCCTTTCCCAGGAGAGAGTATGTGTGTGTGTGTGTGTGTGTGTGTGTGTGTGTGTGTGTGTGTGTGTGTGTGTGTGTGTGTGTGAGTGTGAAAAATCAAATCTCAAAGAGTTTGTGTGTCAGCTACTTGGGCAGGGACACACAAAGAGTGGGTACTGAAGATCTTGGTTTGGCCACTCAGCTAGGATCTCAACACTATAGCTGTGCCAGTGGGGAGTCTTATTGGGGATCTGGATAAAGAGGGAGAAAAAAAGTCCCAGACTGACTGTGATCTCTGTGTGCTCTTAAGGGAAATTGTACTTTACTGTGTGTGTACTTGTCATTCTCCCACTGTGTTCGCTTCCTACTGTTGCCAGTGGTGAGGACTGAGGCTCTTTGATTACTGGGCCAGTGCAGGGGTGTCACATATTAATTGGTTGGCGGTGGTGGGATAGCCACATCGCATATTAATTGACTTGTAGTGGTGTGGATATTGAATTCCTGTAGTCTGTAAACAGTAGTCACTAAGGAAGGTGTTTGTCCTCTCAATCAGCCATACAGCAAACATTCAGAGTTTCATATCACAATTGTTTTATTTTTTTATTAGCTTAGTTAGTCAGGGAGAGCAGACAAGTATGTCAGCAGAGGAATATGGCAATCTGATAAGGAGCCAGTTGGCTGACATGTACCAGGCTAAAGGACTGGTAGATGCCAACCTGACTAAGGCAGAAGTGATTGTAGCCTTGGGCGCAGCTGCATCGCAGACCAGCAATCAGGAGGACAAGCAGGGTGGCCTTGGAGATGTACAACTCTCAGAAAATGGACAGTTCCACTTTTCCACAGAGGATTTAAAAATTTCAACTGGAGTTAAAGAGACTAGAACTGGAGGCCAAACATTTGGAAATAGAAGCAGCAGAGAGACTGAGACATCTGGAGGCTGCGGAAAATGAGAAACTGTGATGTCTGGAGGCTGAGGAGAATGACAGGCAAAGGCAACATGAGAAGGAGATGCTGACTCTTCGCCTGGGTCATGGAGGTAATGGGGAAGGGAGTAACTGAACATCAGAAGCAACAAAGGTCAGTAAATTTCTTCTGCAATTTACAGAGGGGGATAATTTTGATAGTTTCATTCATATGTTTGAAAGGGTATGTAAACAGTATAATGTTGACCAAGGGCTCTGGGTACGGTTCCTGACCCCTTTACTCCGTGGTAAAGCTGTAACTGCTTAAATTATAATACTGTCAAAAATTGTTTGTTAGAATGTTTTAAGTTAACACATGAAGCTTATAGGAAAATGTTTGTGAGCATAGACGGAAGGCAGATGAAAGTGTGCATGAATATATTTCTGAACTAAGCACTTATTTTCATAGGTGGGTGAGTGGATGTCAGGTCACCACTTTTGAAGGGCTGGCAGACCTTTTGGTGAGGGAACAACTCTTAGCACTTTGCTTTAAGACATGAGAATCCGGTTAGCTGATAGACAATGCAATACTGCAGATGAGTTGGGGAAGAAGGGAGACCTGTACCTAGTAAGCAGGGCATCACTGCACAGGAAAGTGATACCCAGTGCTGCTCATGGGACGAAGGGAACCCATAGTGGGCAGCCTGAACCGCTCCAACTGAGTCCACCAGTAACAGAGGAAGCCACTAGTCCAGGTACATGTCCAGGACCAAGCGTTAAATGTTTTAAATGCAAACAGTGGGGCCATGTAGCATATAGATGTCCACGGAGGCAAGGTGGGGAACAAAAGGTGGGAGAGCCAGTAAGTGGGAATAACAAAATGCCAGCAGTAAGTTGTCTCGAGACAGCAAGGGTACAAAACTGCCACAAGAGATTATATCCTATTTTAGTGGATGGGAAAGAGGCCACTGCTAATAGAGACACAGCCTCTGACCTAACCATTGTGAAGCCTGCAATGGGTAAAGAGGAACACTACTTGCTTGGGCAGTCTACTCCAGTCAGAGCTTTAGGAGGGACTCCATTCCAGATACCTTTGGCTAGGCTTCACCTTGACTGCGAGGGTGCAAAAGGAAGCCAGCAAGTAGGTGCGTTCGAGGATATCCCTGCAGATGTCCTGATAGGGTATGATTTTGATAATGCAGTACCATGTTTGCATGCAGTTACACACAGTCAGGCTTTGAGACAAGCATGTGGGTTTGGTAGGCTTGAGGATGCCCAGACAGACCGCACACTTGCAGCCAGGACTGGTGAGGTGGTTACTTCAGGGAGGGAGTTACCCAGTAGCAGTAAAACTGAAGATGATCCACAGCTGCTTGTGGGTACTGATGTTCTCTTGGACAGAGTGACTGCAAGGGCAGAGTTGAGTAGTAGTACCTAGGCTGACAGTGAGGCACCGCTGTCACATGATGCCATACTTCCTGTGGAAGGGGAGCTGGGAAGGGTTACAAAGAGAGAGTTGAGACAGGCTCAGCTCTCAGACACTACATTACAAGGCCTGAGGGAGGTAGCCAGTGAGGCACTTGATTCTCAAGGGGAAAGAGGAATCTGTATACTGGGATAAAGGATTACTGTATAGAGAGTGGACCTCTGAGGGAGGGCTAGAGGGTGAGAGAATGCAGCAGTTGGTAGGATCCAGAGCCTACCATCTGGCATTCCTAGCCATAGCTCATGATATTCCCTTTGCAGGTTATATGGGCATAAAGCATACAAAGAGATGTATTATGCAGAACTTTTATTGGCCTGGGATTTTCAGAGATGTAACAGGGTACTGCAGGACCTGTGAGCAGTGCCAAAAGATAAGCAAGGCGGGAGACAAGGTGAAAGCTCCTTTGATGCCTTTGCCTGTGATTGTGGAGCCATTTCAGAGGGTAGCTATGGATATTGTGTGGCCTCTGAGTACCCCAAGTTCCACAGGGAAAATTATATCCTAGTGGTCATAGATTATGCTACCAGATACCCTGAGATAGTGGCTCTGTCCTCCATTGAGGCAGAAAAGGTGGCAAATGCTTTGTTAAAGATTTTCAGCAGGGTAGGTTTCCCAAAAGAAATACTGACTGACAGAGGTGCCAATTTCATGTCAGGCCTACTGGCTTGTTTGTGGAAGCACTGTGGGGTGAAGCAGCTAAAGACTACCCCCTACCATCCCCAGACTAATGGTCTTGTTGAGAAGTTAAACTTTACACTCAATCAGATGCTACAGGCATTTGCAGACCAGTTCAAGAGGGAGTGGGACAAATATTTTCCCCATCTGTTGTTTGCTTACAGAGAGGTTCGCCGGGAATCCACAGGTTTTTCACCTTTTGAGTTGCTGTATAGGGATAGGGTGAGGGGACCTCTAGATTTGATTCAAGATGAGTGGGAGGGTGAGTGTGAATCCCACAAGGACTCTGTTGTGGCATATTTCCTAAACCTCAGGACAAGGTTCAGGGAATTCATGGGCTTGGAACCAAACACTGAGGGCAGTCCAAAAATGTAGATGTTTATTGAAAATATAAAAAACAATTCCCAAATACTAACGGATTCAAGTTAAGTGCTTTCGTCCATTCACCAGGACTTCTTCAGAACTGAAACTGCCTAAAACAAGCCCACCTTTTTTAAAAACCTCAATTAACAATAATTGGTCATCAATTAAACATGTTCCCATCTCTTTCAAAGAAACATATAGTGGATATAAAAAGTGTACACACTCCTGTTAAAATGCCGGGTTTTTGTGATATAAAAAAATGAGACCACAATAAATCATTTCAAATCTTTTCCCACCTTTAATGTGACCTATAACCTATACAATTCAATTGAAAAACAAACAAATCTGTTAGGAAAAAAAAATATAAAAAATAATCGTAAAATAAGCTGGTTGCATAAGTGTGCATACCCTTAAACTAATACTTTGTTGAAGCACAGTTTTGATTTAATTGCAGCATTCAGTCTTCTTGGGTAGGACTCTATCAGCATGGCACATCTTGACTTGGCAATATTTGCGCACTCTTCCTTGCGAAAGCACTCCAAATCTCTCAGATTGCAAGGGCATGTGTTGTGCACAGCCCTCTTCAGGTCACCCCACAGATTTTCTAGTGGATTTAGGTCTGGGTACTGGCTGGGACATTCCAAAACTTTAATTTTCTACTGGTGAAGCCATTCTTTTGTTGATTTGGATGTATGCTTGGGGTCTTGTGTTGAAAGGTGAAATTCCTCTTCATCTTCGGCTTTCTAGCAGACACCTGAAGGTTTTGGGCAAAATGTGACTGGTATTTTGAACTGTTCATAATTCCCTCCACCTTGACTAAAGCCCCAGTTCCAGCTGAAGAAAGCAACCCCAAAGCATGATACTGCCACCACCATGCTTCACCATGGAGATTATGTTCTTTTGGTGATCCGAAGTGTTGTTTTTGCGCCAAACGTACCTTTTGTAATTGTAGCCAAAAAGTTCAACCAGGGTCTCATCAGACCATAACACATTTTCCCATATGCTTTTGGGAGATTTGATGTATTGTTTTGCAAATTTTAGCTGGGCCTGGATGTTTTTCTGTGTAAGAAAATGCTTCCATCTTTCAACCCTACCCCATAGGCCAGACATATGGAGAATACGGGAAGTTGTTGTCACATGTAGTACTCAACCAATATTTGCCAGAAATTCCTGCAGCTCCTTCAGTGTTGCTGTAGGTCTCTTGGCAGCCTCCCTGACCAGTTTTAGTCTTGTCTTTTCATCAATTTTTGATGGATATCCAGTTCTTTGCGATGTCACTGTTGTCCCATATTTTCTCCACTTTTTGATGACTGTCTTCACTGTGTTCCTTAGTATATCCAATGCTGTGGAAATTTTTTTGTACCCTTCTCCTGACTGATACCTTTCAATAATGAGATCCCTTTGATGCTTTGTAAGCTCTCTGCGAACCATGACTTTTGAAGAAGCAACTGAGTAAATGTCAGGAAAATCCTGCCAGGACAGCTGAACTTTATTTGGGGTTAATTAGAGTCTCTTTAATTGATGGCAGGTGTGTACCCAAGAAAACTGAATGCTGTAATTAAATCAAGAGGTGCTTCAACAAATTATTAGTTTAAGGGTGTGCACACTTATGCAACCATCTTATTGTATGTTTTTTATTTTTTATATTTTTCCCGTAACAGATTAGTTTGTTTTTCCATTGAGTTGTACAGGTTATAGGTTACATTAAAGGTGGGAAAAGTTTTGAAATTATTTATTATGGTCTCATTTTTTTATATCACAAAAACCTGGCATTTTAACAGAGGTGTTCACACTTTTTATATCCACTGTATTTCAAAAACTGTTATTCTTTTTACAAAGCAGTACAATTAACCTCATAATAAGTAATTTCCATAATCTCAGATGAAAATGTGTAACTAAAATCTTAACAGCTATAATTTAGCTGATCTCATTTTGAGTACTGAATTGATGGAAACAAAATCATTGAGACCTGGTTTCGTTGTAGCATCCAGTCTCAATTGCCAAAGAAGCTCCTTGTACTCTAATCTGTTCTCCCATGCGCCCCCCTGTTGTCCTGGGGGACAACTTCCAGTGTGCCAAAGTTAAATTTTTAAAATCCTTCGCTTACAATTGAGTGTCTTTAAAAATTAAATGCATTATTGCAGTTAGCCTTGCTCAAATCATATAAGTGTTTGTATATCCTCTTACAAAATTTATTTTCAGTCTTTCCAACGTAAAACAAAAGACATTTATCACAGAGCACCATGTACACTAATCCTTCTGAATTACAATCCCCTTTTTTAAAGACAGTAATTGTCTGGGTTGTATTTTTCAAGGTCATTGTTTTCTTGTTGGTAATATAGGGACAGAAGTTACATCTCCCAAACTTTTTGGTTCCTTTTTTAGTTGTTGCCTTACCATATTGTAACCTTTCCTTGATGTTCCTGTGGACCTTATGTATGAACCTGGGTTTATCCCCTAAATGTTGGTACAAATGAGGATCTGTTTTCAAAATTACCCATTTCTGGGAAATGATGTTTTTAACTCTTTGGCTTAACCCATCATATTTTATTGCCATCGCTTGCTGAAAATTCTCCATTTGATTACAAATGTTTTGGCCTATTCCTTTTAATAATTTCGGGCTTACTCAAGATACATTCGAACTTCACCCCCCTATTCTCAATCACTTCATTCTAATTAAGTTTATCAAATCCAGTGGATTTCCCCTGTCATGGAACATAGAAGTTATTGTTTTTATTTCTTCCTCCAATAATCCGTCATCAGAGATCATCCTCACCACTCTAGTAAACTGATTTTTTACTACATTTTTCTTGCAATACATAGGGTGACAACTATCAAAATGAAGGTAGCTGTTCAAAAAGGTATCTTTTCTGTGTATACGTGACTTTAAGTTGTTCCCTTCCCATTCAAGTTGGACATCCAAATAGTGGGTGACTGTCTTATGAGAACTATACGTAAACCTTAAAAACTCTGTTGTGCTGACCAAATAAACCAAAAAGCTATCTATTTCAGAGGGATCACCCTGCCACACAAAAAACACGTCATCCAAAAATCTGATGTAGTGTGACCAAAGCGAGCTATATTCTGAATTGATCACAAATCTATTTTCCCTATGCAACATGGCTAAGTTAGCAAAAATGGGGGTGCAAACCGACCCCATAGAAAATCCACTGACTTGTTTGCAGTATTCTCCTTCCAAATAAAGGAAGTTGTTTTTCAGTACTAACTCCATTAATTCAACTAGGAAACTAATTTCATTCCCGTCAAACTGATGACTTTCTGTAAGTAGATCTTCTACTAACTCCAACCCTGTTTTGTGGAGAATACATGAAAAAAGGTCCACTACGTTAACTGTCAGAAAACATGTTTGTTCTTTAAGAACATCTGTATTCATTTTGGCTAAGAAATCCCAAAAATCCCTTAAAATATGTGGGTTCTGGTTCAAAAGGGACTTCAATTTCCTATCTAAATACATAGCAAAGAGATAGGTTTTAGAACTCTGGGCTGCAGCAGTTAACCCATACGGGGATCTAGCACGTCTTTGTGTACCTTAGAGATACCGAACGCTGAGGGCACCAACTGATTTTTGTTAAGCAAAAATTCATATGTATCCAAGGTAATCCCATTCTGGAATAAGGCGTCCTGTAAGAACAAATCAATTTTCCTGTGGGCAATGTTAATCTATTTTTTTTTTTCAAAAGCATTTTTATTTTGTTTTCATTATAAACATATGCAAATGTACATACACCAAATACAATAAAATAATAACAAGACTATTTACAATATTTACATTCATCCATGATAAACCATCATTTTATCCATGAGAAGTTATCAGTATTTGTTCAAAAGGTTTTCCAATTTTTGACATGCTATTTTTTATGAGTAATGTTATGAGTTCTATAACAAATGATTTGCAGTTCTTTGTACAAACAACTTTTGCTAAATTAATGAATTCTTTAAACATAAAATCTTGTTTACTTTTCCAGTTCAAAGTAATAACTTTTCTGGCAGTTGCAAGAATTGACCAGAGTAACTGAATCTGAGATTTAGGTATTACATTAGGTATAGGAACATTGAATAGGATTAACGAGTTAGAAATATGACAGTTATCAGACCATAAAGCATTTACAAAATATCTGAAGTCTTTATAGTATTGAACTACATTACTACATTCAATGAACATGTGAACCCAGTTGGCCTGTAATAATTCATCACATTTCCAGCATTTACTTTCACTGTTTTTGAGTATAAGATTTATTTTATGTAGAGTATAGAAACTCATATTCATAAATTTCCATGTATACAGTCTCCAATATAATGAAGAAGAGGTACCATACATAGAATTCAATAACAATTGTTTGGATTCATCAGATATTTGTTCTTCATTAATCTTTACATAGTAATTCCAAAAATCTGAGTCGAACTTTAGAGTGTCTTCTCTTAGTATCTTAGAGATAGGTGAGATACTTAATTTTTGATTATCTGGCTTTTCAAGACACCTACTAAAAAGATGGATCAAACTAGGTATAGATTCAGTCTCTAGACTGATTGATACTCTCATTTTGTTTTCTATAAATTGCTGTAATGCGTGTATAAATAACCAAATGTCTTGACTATTATCAAAACTACATAAAACAGAGTTTAGTGATTTAATACTCTTATTTTCAATAAACTGATGCCAGAATATCAAGTTATTTTCCTTTAATTTTTGCATCGCATTGATGTTGAAAGAATCTAGGCAATCATGGAAGTATGCTATAGGGAATATAAGAAATAGAAATCGTTTAATGTTATAATTACAATCAATTATATTTTTAAAGTTATTAAATATTTGATTAATGTTAATCTCATTTTTGATGCCACTAAGTACCTGCTATTATCAAGAAGCATATCAAAAATTGTCCTTACATAATCCATCTGTGAGGTCAGCATCACCCCCCCACCCTTGTCCGGTTTCATAACTCTAATGATTCTGTCCCCCAAAAGCTCTTCCAACATTAACTTTTTTTCTCTTGTTAAATTGTGTAAAAAACATGTTATTTTCCTTATATAAGAAATAAAGATCCTTTCCACAGTCCTTTTCAAAAAACTGTAATACTTTATGAAGGGGGGATTAAATGTGCTTTTTTTAAAAGTTTGACATGATAAATTACTCATTCTATCCTTTTGTAAATAAGATAAATTTAATTTCCTTGTAAAAAACTGTAAGTCTAAAATAGCTTCAGTTACAGTACTTTTCTGTTTCGGAACAAACTTAAAACCTTTCTCAAACAATTTAAAATAAGATACATTAATCTCTCTACCTGTATAGTTAAAAATGTTAAAACCATTCTGTGTGAGCATTATTCCATCGAACTTAACTTCAATTGAATCCTTAGAAGAAAACTCTGTGGACATATTTGTGGTAACTTCTACCTGTAAGTTACTCCTCTGGGTATCCAACCCCCCCCCCCGGGATAGTTTCTGCCTCCCCAAGTTCCTCTCTGTCCTCGATCGAAAGTTTGACCCCTTCCCTTAAATTTTTATCCTTTCTGATCTCATGGGGCCTGGATTGAGGTAATTGCCTCCCTGATGCATCCCTAAAGGGTGTTCCTCTGTTCTTAAGTGTTCACCACTTTGCACTGTGTCCAGCTGCTCATTAACTGTGGGTGGACAATAGTGATTTGTACTTTTCCTCACGTATTTATCTTCTTGCCTTCCCTCTAAAGGGTATGCCTTCCCTCCTTGTATTCCTTATTGTCCCTTAACAACTTTTCCTCCTTTTTTACAACAAGAGCAGCATGTTCATCAACATATGAAAACAAATTTTAACGCTATTTTGAAATTCAGTAAACAGTAATAATAGTAATGCCTGCTCTAAAAATGTTACTTCTTTCAGTAAAATCTCAATACATTCGTAGTTAAATTTAATAATAAGTTCTAATAACTCCATTCCATGTCTATTGAACATTTCAGTTAAACTAAAATATTTTTTTGAGCCAGATGTAACTCTAAAGGGAATTTTAAACAGTCTTAAACCTTTCAGAATGTGTGCATGGTTCAAACACTCCTTAAGGTATGCATTGTCAATTTATAAAGTTCTTAACTTTTTCAATTTGTTCTCAAAGTCCCTCAAATGAAATTTCAGACTAACCTGCTTATCATTGGTTGTCACTGGTTCACCTGAAAAAGTATAGTCCTGTGCCAGCCACCCTTTAAATTCTCAGTCTTCCGTAATTGTGTCAGTGGTATAGCCATCCCAGCCTTTCTCAGTGTCATCCCTTCACTGTGAAAAAAATAAATTCCTTGATCTAAATCCATCCCTCTCTTCAGTGGTATTCCTTCCATCCTCACCACTTCCACCGCGGGACCTCTAGGATCCAGTATCAGCGATTGGAGCCCCTTGAGGAATTGTAGTTTTCTAAATGGGAATTGGCCAGTGAATTGAACCCTGAAGGTTGTAAAGCTTGCACTGTTTTGAGAGATGTATTGATCTGGGAAACTTGCTGAGTCAATAAACTGATTAACTAAGTCAAAGGACCTTCCGTATTGCTCTGTGATAGTTCCTGTGAATCCCCCTCCATTCCAGGCACTAATGGTATGTACCAAAACTGTTGCTAGGCTCCTGCAGTAATCCTTCATTGAATTCATAAGTGGAATAGTTGTTTGGAGATGAAAAAAGTTACAGCGTATTTAGAATCGTGAGTAATTTAACAAATGTTGTTTTATTATTCTAAGGGGATCCAGTATCTGTCTGCCTGGGATGACATAATCGGCAAATCACGATGCTTTGCCAGAGATGGCTTGCACCTGTCGCCCTTGGGATTCCAGATATTGGCTAAGGCTCTTGCCACCCCTATAGTGCCTTTTTTAGGCAAGATTCAAATGACAAATTCACCACCGTAACAGGTACAAGCAAGCAAAATCTGAGGGTAATGCTACTCAATGCTAGACTTCTAAACCTCAAAATGCACTCACTCGAGGCACTCCTTAAAATGGAGAACATCAACATCTGTGCAGTGACAGAGACCTGGTTCAAGGCTCCAGAGAGCACCCCTGCATTACCAGGCTATAATTCATACCACACCTTTAAGCCACCTAACTTGGACCGAAGCACTAAAGGCGGAGGTGTGTCCATATTCATTAAGGATACCCACACCTCTAGGCTAGTTGCTCAGCATAATACATCTGAGATTATCCAAGTGCAACTAACTCTGGGCAAGACCGCAATGCAAATTGTAGCTTGCTACAGATCCCCCACCATGCCCCAGGATTCCCACTCCTTATTTCTTGATACACTGGAAAATATTAGGGTACAACCTAACACCCTAATAATGGGTGATTTCAACTACCCCACCATTAACTGGGAAAACTACTCATGTACCAACTCTTGTGCTCAACGTTTTCTGGAATTCATAAATTCCAATGCCTTGGATCAACTTATCCACACCCCCACCAGGGGCAGCAATATCCTAGACCTGGTCATTACCAACATGGGCAACCGGTGTTCCACACCAGAGGTCAATTCCTCGTTGATCAGTTCCAACCACAAGCAAATCACCCTAGACATCCACATCCCAACCCCACCCCACCCCCATTAGGGAAACCACCGTAAAAAATTTCTCCAAAGCCAACTTCACGCTTCTTAAGACAGAAGTGGCAAACTTCACGACACCCGTGCTGACGGACAATAGAGATACGACTGCTGAATCCTATACAATTACACTTTATAAGCACTTACACGAGTGCATGGATCATGCAATCCCTAACAGAACCAAGATGCTATCCTCCAAAAAAAGGAAGCCAATCTGGTGGCCCCCTGCTATAAACAAACTCTACAACAGAAGAAAGAAACTTTGCAAAAAAGAGCAAAATTCCATGATTGGAGGAACTCTGTGGTCAGCCTCAGTAAGAAGCTGAGATCCCTCATAAAATCCTCCAAAGCTAGTTATGAAAACAAAATCGCCACTGATTCTAAAGACAACCACAAAGCATTCTATAGCTATGTCAAGAATCTCAATGGCAATACTCAGATCTGCTCTGAGTTCAGCACAATGGCACTAAATATACAGAACCAACTGATATTGCCAACATCCTGGCAGATAGGTTCAGTGCTAACTTTACCCCTCTCTCATCCCCTAAAGGGCCCATCTCTATACTGGAAGAATGCAAAGTACCTGTAATCAGGGCTGCACAGGTAAAAAACACACTCTCCAAAGCCAAGAATACAGCATCCATGGGACCTGACAACATCACAGGCTGCGTTCCACATGAACTACAGAACGAACTGGCACCCCATCTAAATACCATGTTCAATCATAGCCTCACCTCAGGCTTTGTGCCCACTGAATGGCGTACAGCAACAGTTATCCCACTCCACAAAGGGGGAGCCACCACTGACTTCAGGAACTACCACCCCATTAGCCTGACGAGCCTGGTCTGCAAGGCTATGGAGTGGGAACTTATAAACAGTGACATTGGTAATCTCCAAACTCTGGACCCTACCCAGTTCGGGTTTGTAAAAGGCAGATCATGTCTCCTAAACCTGATAGACTTCTTTGAAGTGGTCACCAAAGCTGTAAATGAGGGTAAGGTGGTACACACAGCCTATCTAGATCTTGCCAAGGCTTTCGACACCATCTCCCACTCTGGAATTATAGACAAACTCACTAAACTAGGTATAAATCCCTATGTCACAAGATGCGTTGCCAACTGGCTCACTGACCAAACACACACTGTGAAAGTAGCAAACTCTAAATTCAACTTCAGACCAGTGACAAGTGGAATACCACAGGGTTCAGTCCTAGGTCCTCTCCTGTTTGGTATCTACTTCTCTGAAGTACAGGCTAACACAGAAGGTCTTTGGCTAACAAAGTTTGCAGATGACTGCAAACTAGGAGCCATAATCAAATCTCCTAACGATGTGGACATCCTACAAAAGGGCCTCACTGAGACAGATGCCTGGTGTCAAAGCCATGGCCTCAAGCTCAATGCCAAAAAGCATTGTCATCTCTTTTGGTAAAAACTCTGTACCCATGAACTACCACATAGACAGTAGTCTACTTAACACCAAAAGTGTGATAAGAGACCTTGGGACACAGGTGGACAATAGTCTCTCCTTTGATAATCATATCGCCACAGTAGTCAAGAAATCCTTCTATGTGGCACACCTCATCACAAAAGGTTTCTCATCCAGGAAAAAAGAGGTCATTGTTCCCCTCTACTCATCACTCATTAGACCCATTATAGAGTACAATGCCCCTTTTGGTATGTCCCTCACAAGACATCTACAACAACTGGAAAGGCCACAGAAGTACCTCACAAAGAGGATTACCAGCCTCAAACAGATACCCTACGCAGACCGTCTCAAAAGACTCCAGCTTTACTCTGTCGCATATCGCCTACTCAGAGGCAATCTCTGCCTAACATACAAAGCTACGTCAGACCCAGAGCTGTTGGACATGCTCCACTTAAAGAAACCCCAATCCCTCCGAGCTACACGTTCTAGGGACCTAAACCTTGTCACCACAATAAACAGAACATGCTGGAGGGATAAATTCCTGTCTCAGAGACTTCCCATACTCTGAAACAAACTACCTATCTATATCAAGCAAAGCTCCTCATTAGCACTCTTCAAGAAAAATCTTGATGATTGGATGTGAGATAGGAAATTCACCCCGAGGATCACTTCTGTGGCTCTGCTTGACAGGGGTACAGGAAAATAATTTTCTTGGGTGGCAAAAGCCAGGGTACTGTTTGGCTAGGCTTATATAGGCCCTAGGGCCAATAGCCTAGTACCTACCTATGAACCTATAAACCTCCCCAAACTGGGAGACCCAACCAACACTAATCAGTGAGGTCAAAACATCATAAGTCTTTCAACAGGAGGGTATCCCAAGACCGACGTTGTTCATCAACCAACCTCCCAAAACTGTGAGACCTTACTAACACTAACAAGTTGGTTATTTGGGAATTATTTTTTATATTTTCAATAAACATCTATATTTTTGGACTGCTCTCAGTGTGGAAACCATGCAATTTTTGTTTGGTTCGTAGTCTACAGTTTGCACAAAGTACACCTGTCTTTTGGAACTCATGGGCTTGGCCCAGGAGAACCTGACAGAAGCCCAACAGCAGGAAAATGGTCTGATATGACAGGAATGCTTGAGCTAGAGAGTATACTGTAGGGCAGCAGGTAATGATTCCTGTCAAATACAACAAGCTGCAAGCAGCTTGGGAGGGACCCTACAAGGTGGTAAGAAAGGTCAGTGATGTTAACTACATGGTAGAACTGCTAGACAGGAGGCAGGGGCACATATTGTACCATGTTAGCATGATGAAACCTTACCATGATAGGGAGGCCCTTGTGCTGAATATTGGCAGAGGATGGCAGGAGGAGTCTGAGGGGGATCTGGTGACTGATCTCCTCAGTGAGGCTCAAACTAACATCTCGGTGAAAGGGGTAGCAATGTCACAGTTGCTATCCCCTACCCAGGTTCAAGAAATCCAAGCGTGTTACAGGAGTTTCGGGACATGTTCAGTGGGAAACCATGGTGCACCCACCTGGTGCAGCACCACGTGGATACAGGATCCCAAAGGCCTATTAAGCAGGCCCCTTATAGGGTGCCTGAGAGAGTGAAACAGACTCTGAGGGAGGAGATACAGGAAATGTTGGAACCAGGGGTAGTCCAGTAGTCCAGCAGTCCCTAAGCCTCCCCAGTAGTCCTGGTACCAAAGAAGGATGGCAGCACCAGGTTCTTTGTGGACTACAGGAAATTAAATAGTCACACAGAGTCAGATGCTTACCCCATGCCTAGGACAGATGAAGCCCTAGAGCAGCTGGGTGGGGCTAAGTATCTTACCACTATTGAGTTTACCAAGAGTTACTGGCAGGTGCCCTTGATTCTCAGAGCTAGAGAGAGGTCAGCCTTTGTGACTCCTTTTGACTTGTATGAGTTCATGAAGATGCCCTTTGGGATGACAAATGCCCCAGTGACTTTCCAGAGGCTGGTAGATCATATCTTAGCAGGAGCAGGAGGTTTCACCCTTGCTTACCTGGATGTTCTTAGGTTCATAGATTAGTACTAAGCTAACTGCTCTTGCGAGCCATTTTAAACCTAGCCAATTATCCCTTGTGAGATTCAAACCCTGCACCTTGTGCTTGCAAGGCAAGCACCTTAACCATTAGGCCACCCTCCCAACTAAAACCATTATTCTGTCCCCGGGCAGACAGAGTCTCACACATAGTTGACATGGCTGGGATTAGAACACTGACCTAACTACCTTATCACACTACAGCATTATGCAGTTACAGAACACGCTATCGAGATTACTATGATATTGCCATCTACAGCCATTCCTGGGAAGAGCACCTTCATCATATCAGGGAGGTGCTGAGCAGACTACAGAGGGCAGTGTTGACCATTAAATCCAATAAGTGTCAGGTGGGTATGCCAGAGGTCTCCTACCTGGGATATAGAGTGGGGAGTGGTAAGATCAGGCCAGAACCTGCCAAAGTGGAAGTCATTCAGGCATGACCTGCCCCTTTTATCAAAAAGCCAGTGAGGACATTCTTAAGGACAGCAGGGGTACTACAGAAAGTTTGTCCCAGTTATAGTACCAAAGCTGCTACCTTCACAGACCTGACAAGGAAAAACAAGCCAGGTAAGGTAGTGTGGACCCCAGCATGTGAGCAGGCATTCCAGAAGTTAAAGGAGGTTTGGAAGGACACCCTGCGTTAGCCAGTTCAGATTGCAGCAAAAAATTGTTGTGCAGGTGGATGCTTCAAACCATGGGGTGGGGGGTGTACTCAGCCAGGTCTCCTCAGAGGGAGAAGAGTACACAGTGGTATATCTCAGTTGTAGGCTCCAACCCAGGGAGGAATGCTATGCAGCTGTAGAAAAGGAATATCTAGCTATAGTGTGGGCACTGCAGAAACTTTAGCCTTATCTGTATGGAAAGAAATTCACTGTAGTTACAGACCACAGTCCCTTAACTTGTCTACATCAACATAACCAGCAAAATGCCAAGTTATTAAGGTGGAGCCTAGGATTGCAGGTATATTATATGACAGTGCAGCACCGTTGTGGGATTAGAAATGCCAACACAGCTGGGCTCTCGAGACAGGGAATGGGGTAGTGTATGCCCAGATAAGTCAACCCTCTCAAGCAACGTTTCCAAGGGTCACTTGAAAAGCTAGCTTGAGTTTTCTGAGGGGGGGGAGGATGTCACAAAAGGAAATACTGCCAGGCCAGCTAACTGGAATTTTGTAAATAATTCTATGTCATTTGTGAATATTGATATGAGTCATACAGAAGTGTGGGTAAAGGTGTAAAGTACTGAGCTAAACGTAACCACATAATGCCATTTTGGCTTAGAATAGAAATGTATACAAACTTTTGTAGTTGTGTAAATGTGCATATTTTAACAATAGAAACTAGAACATAAGAGGGTTAACTTGCAAAACTTCAGGAAAATGAGTTGAAATTAAATTGTTTTACGATTGTGCTATAAAGGTTATCTCTCAGTTTCAGTTCAGTAGCAGACACAATGTCTAGAGCTAGAAGTTTTTGTATTGTCTTGGAAGAAGTGTAATTGCTAGGTTTGAGATGCAGAAGTGTTTTATTATTTTATGACTTCCATGTTCTTCAAACATCTGAGAGATATGTATTTTTTCACAGAGAGATGCTACAATTCTGTTAGTTTCTGACAAAGGGGGCTTAGCTTGGGAACTAAAAGTCAGGTGACAAAAAGTGATGCCATCCAAGCTAACCCAGCAGTAATATTTGATATTAATTTAAGAACTCTCTCAGAGAGAGACTGTGCATTTTTTCTTTGGCCTGGAAACATCCAGTCATCACCACCTTCTGCACTTCTGCCTGTGTGTTGTTCTGTAAGTAAGCTTTTAGGGCATAGTAAATCTTTTAGATTCAGATATATGTTTAATGAAGTATAGCTTAGATATTTTCTTTATTTATTTGAGACTGTCCTGCAATGTTGTTTTAAATATTTCCTGTGATTTTAAACTCTGAAGTCACTGTGAATACATATTTAGTGTTGTCTTGTTCTTTTATTATTTGTTAGTAAATATATTTAAACCTATCTTTGTGGCTGATATTTGTGAGACATATTTAAGCTCTTAGAGCACTTGCATACCTGTATGGTGACACTGTACAGGCCACTCCTAAATAGCCTTGCTCTTGGTCAGACTACCATTTGCATAATAGTAACATTATACAGTAGGATTGGACACCCGTTTGTTAAGGGCCTTAAGTAGCTGATAGGTAGTGGCTGATGGCAGTGGAAACTACCTTATAATCTGGGTGGAAGGGGGCATAGCTAGTAAACCTGTGCCAACCTTTCCCAGGAGAGTGAGTGTGTGTGTGTGTGTGTGTGTGTGTGTGTGTGTGTGTGTGTGTGTGTGTGTGTGTGTGTGTGTGTGTGTGTGTGTGCGCGCGCGCGTGTGTGTGTTTGTATATAAATCAAATCTCAAAGCGTTTGTGTGTCAGCTACTTGGGCAGGGATATGAAGCACTGGGTGGACAGAGACGGTACTGGAGATCTTGGTTTTGCCAGTCAGCTGAGATCTTAACCCTATAGCTGTGCCAGTGGGGAGTCTTATTGGGGATCTGGAGAAAGATGGAGAAAGCAGCCCAAGACTGAGTGTGATCTCTGTGTGCTCTTAAGGGAATTTGTACTTTACTGTGTGTGTAATTGTCATCCACCCAGTGTGTATGTTCCCCACTGTTACCAGTGGTGAGGATTAAGGCTCTTTGATTACTGGGCCAGTGCAGGGGCATCACATATATATTTACTCAGTGTTGGTTTTATGTGTTTTTGCCTGAAGAAGCCTGTTGGTGAAAGCTTTAACTTGCACATTAAAAAGATGGTTACATCCAGTGGTTTCCAGTGCTTCATATTTTCTAGTTGTTTTAGTTCTTTGGAGTTACTGGATTTACAACCTACTCACTGTTATTATTCGACGAAGTCTCTGATGCTCTTCGTGTTTCACTGTTTCAGTCTTGATTTGTGGGATTTCCCACAGTGAAAGCCCTTGCCCGGCCTGACTACCAGAGTAAAATTCCCCTCCTTCTTAGGCTGGAGGACGCCCATATCGACATCAGTGCACTAGGGTATATAGAGAACCAAAAGTAAACTACACGCTGTCCAGGTCAAGGGTTGGTTCCATCTATTTATTAATAAAAACTTAAAAGTTAAGCCCTTTCGTCCACTCCAGGACTTCATCAGACCTAAGTATAGTTATAATCACTTGGCTTATATACTGTTTAAAAATATATAAATTATCCAATCACATTGCACCCCTAATAAGAACTCATTTTAACCCTTTAAAGTCCCTCATTTTTAGCAATGTAGACAGTAACATGAGTGAAATAAAATTAATTAGGTAACAAAGGTAAAAAATAAAAAAAAAAAATAAAAGGCAATAGAATTCATAAGTCATCATTTGTTTTAGAATTAACACATTATAAAAATTAACACTTTGTAAACATGCTGTTATAATTTTTAATACAGGGTTGATGGTAACATATTCATTTAAACCTGGCTTGTGCGATGCATCAAGTTAAAATTACCAGAGTAGTTCGTTATATTCTATCTTGGTTTCCCAAGCTCCTCCTCTGGCCTCTAGGGGAACTACTTCCAAAATGCCAAAGAAAAACTTTTTATGTCCCTCACAATTGCAAGTGTGCTTAAATAGTGCATTATTGTGGTTGAGTTTTCTTATATCATACAAGTGTTCGTAAATCCTCTTAGAAAGTTTCCTTTCTGTTTTCCCCACATAAAATGAGTAACAATAGTCACAGAGGGCTAAATATATCACACCACTTGTATTACAGTCACCTTTTTTAAAAATCATTTTGGAGCCAACCCTTGACCTGGACAGCGTGTAGTTTACTTTTGGTTATTGGTATTTCACTATATGGACTGCACACAACAGTGGTTATAAAGTATATAGGGAGCCAGCTGACGTCATGATATCAGTCTTTTCTTGCCATCCGAGCCTGAAGCAGTGTTTCAGTGCAAAGGTCTGTCAGCACCAGAGAGAAGTCGTCAGAAAGATAAGTACCTTTTTGAGCAACTCGTTTCTCTTACTCTAACAGATGTCAGATAAGCAGATCCCACACAGAGACTTCCATTCACTTTGTGTCACTGTTTAAGCCTGGATCACGATGTCCCTAATTGCTGGTTTTGTGCCTGCCTTAATTCTAGGACGATCAGACATAGGGCTGAGATTTTAGCTAGATTCCTTAGTCTTGAAACTTCCCATCAGCATCCGATGGCATCTGGCAGTCATTCAAAGGTTCAGCAACTTAGGTATAAAAGGTAAAAGATAAGCGACCCTAGCTTAGGGCTTCATATGACAACCTTTCTCTGTCTGTTTCTCCTTTTAGACTTGTGATTGTTGAAGAAGGAGAGGCACTTTCACAGCCCCTTCTATGTCTGAGGTGGTGGAGCAGGTCTCTGTTTTGAACTATTTGGAGTCTGATATGCCATCAGGTCCCACTACTTCTGCTCAAGCCCTTGCTTTCAGCTCTTTGGTTGAGTCTGGGGCTGCTCAGCAGACATTGGCTTCCAATGAGTGCACTTTAACCGGTGATGCTCCTTTGTGGCTTTGGCCTACACTGGTTCCTCATTCCTCCAGAGAGACAGGTGTCAGAATTTTGGATGTCTGTAGGTCCAAGGCCAAAGCGACTCTTAAGAGTGGTGCTTTTGCAGGGGCTTTCTCCTAGGCCTGCCTGCTCCCTTTCTCAGGGATGTCAGCAAGATTTGGTTAGGCTAATTGAAGACCTGATATCCACAGTCAGATCTCAACATGCCCCCAGAGATTCTTCCCCAAGAAAAGGAGGAATCCTACTTGTGAAGTTTTTCCAAATCCTTTTGAATCTGCTGAAGATTCTGAACTAGAGGGTTCTCATTCTGAAGAAGGACCTTCCCTCACTTCTTTTGAGGAATCAGATTCTGAGGAGAACCTGGTATCTGCCCTCCCCCCCAGAGGATATTAGCTTTGGAGAAACTATCCATGCTGTGAGAGAACATTTCCAGTGGGAAGCATAGGAATACCCTCAGTCTAAAAAGAGAATTAAGGAGTTCCTGGGTCTACCAGAACACAAACCTCTTGCTGTTCCCCCTGCCTTAGAGGTGGTTGAGGATGTCTTGCTAGATTCCTCCTTGAATCCTGATTGCCTTCCCCCAGCCTCTCATAAACCAGACAGGTTTTATAGGGTACAGGACTCCCATAAATACCTTTTCAAAAATCCGTATGCTGATCCAGAGGTGGTCACCCCAGGACCCAAAAGGGCTAGAATCAGTTCCTCTAGAAACCCTTTAGTTATGGATAAAGAGGGCAGGGCTCTTTAGGAAAAAAATATACACCTCAGTCACCCTAACCATGAGGGCTCTGAACTGTCAGTTTCACATGATTAAATATCACCAAACCATCTTGGATTGGCTAAAAGAAAACGTCTCTTACCTTGAGGGTAAAAAACTTTCTAAAGAGCTTTTGGATCTATGCCATTCCAGTGGCAGGTAGCTAGGTATTCCTTATACAATAGCTACAATGCTATGGATGCTTCTAGCCAGGCAGCAGCCACTGGTTCTGTTATTAGAAGGCATGCATGGCTTAGGGAATAATCTCTTTCTGACCATGTTAAATCTAATATTCTTGATGCTCTCCTAGACAAGGACTTCCTCATTGGGTCCAAAGCTGAGGTTGTTCTTAAAAGGATGGAAGACAAAACTAAGTCTATACAGACTGTGAAGGGGTTCCTTCAAGTTTAACCACCAAGGTTTAGTAGGAACTTTCCCACTAAACACTGGTGCTTTCCTCCCAATTTAGAAGCAGGTAGAGGAAACCCTAGCAGGAAAGGACACAAAGGCAGCAGCAACAGCTGCAGAGATCCAGGCAATGGACCCCAGAACCTTCCAGGCAAGGGAGTTCTAGGCAGCAGGCATCTGCCATAGAGCAACAATGACTCACCCATCCTGCTTTCTCTGCCCCCCCCCCCCAGAAGACTAGGAGGAAGTCTGTCCCTATTCAAGCAAAACTGGTCCCTCATCACTTCAGACAAGTGAGTTCTAAACCTTATTTCAAATGGTTACAAACTCACTTTCAAAGAGCCTTTAAAATACTCAGGTTATCTGGATATTCTTCCAAATCAAAAAACAGAGGCCCTCTCTCAAATCCAGATTTTTTGCTCTCAGGGATCAGTGGATCCAGTTGCAGAACATCAGAAAGAAAAGGGCTCTACTCAAGGCTATTTCTGGTTACCAGAAAAGAAAGCTTTTGGCATCCTATGTGAGATTTGTCCAACCTCAAGTCAGTTCTGCCTGGTTTCAAAAACTGTTACCTATGTTAGCCCCACAGGCCTTTATGGTCTTACTGGATATGAAAGATGCCTACCTGCACATTCCTGTTCAGGAATCACACAGAGGCTTTCTTCGCTTCAGAGCAGGTATCAGTCACTTTCAATTTTCAGCACTGTCCTTTGGCTTGTCTACTGCTCCCAGGGTTTCACCAAGTGCTTAGCCCCTGTAATTGTCTTTTGCAGGACCAGAGGGGTGCAAATCTACCTGTACCTGAATGATTGCCGACTATAGGCCACAAATCTATCAAAACTTCACAAAGATCTGAGGTTTACCCAGAATCTCCTGTCCTTCCTGAGCTTCACCATAAATCTGCAAAAATCTAACACTGTTCCTTCCACCAGGATAGCTTTCTTGGAGCCTTCCTGGATTGTTTTCTACAAAAATCCTTCCTTCCCCAGACAAGGTCTCCTTTTTGACCCACTACTTCAAAAGAATCCAGCAGAAATAATGCATCTCAGCCAGAGAGTTCCTCTGGGCA
Source organism: Protopterus annectens (assembly GCF_019279795.1). NCBI lineage: Eukaryota > Metazoa > Chordata > Ceratodontiformes > Protopteridae > Protopterus > Protopterus annectens. Next base: position 1,322,330,427 of record NC_056731.1, on the reverse strand, counting down.
ATGGGCTACATGGCATCTTGTATTCTCATGGTTCCCCTGGCCAGGCTGCACATGAGGAAACTCCAGTGGTACTTCAGAAATGTGTGGTGCTAACAATCTCAGTTCCTGGCGACTGATATACAGCTGATTCCTTGCCTCAAGGAGGAATTTGCAAGGTGGGCACAGGTTTGTGCTCAGAATCAGGGCCTTCCATTCATATTCACTCCCCAGGGCCAGACTCCTACCACAGATGCCTCAGAGACAGCCTGAGGGGGTTCACTTCAAACACTTCCATTCCCAAGGGAAGTGGGACACTCAGTTCAAAGACAAACACATAAACTGGAAAGAGCTTATGACAGTCCAAAAAGGCCTGGTAGCTTTCAAGGAAAAATGGGAGCCAGGAGTCCTGTTAGTCGAGACAGACAAGACCATAGTTATGAGGTACATAAACAAGTAGGGAGGCACACACTCTTACCCGCTATATCATCTAGCAATGCAAGTTTTAACTGCTCACTCTCTAGTGTTGCACATCCAGGCACAGTACCTTCCAGATGCTCAAAATACTGTAGCAGATCACCTCGACAGAAACCTGACTGACCTCCATGAATGGCATCTGCATTGCAAAATATTTCCCAGCATGGTCCAGAGATGGGGAGTCACACAGATAGACCTTTCTGCCACCAAGGAAAACACTCAACTGAAAAGATTCTGTTCCAGGAACAAAAGCAATCAGCCTTGAGAACAGATGCTTTCTCCTTTCCTTGGACTCATCTCTTCATTTATGCATTACCTCCCCTGCCTCCTCTCCCTTGGGTGCTATTAGAGATAAGAGAAGAGGGCCCAAGGGTAATACTGGTAGCCCCAGACAGGCCCAGGCAGCACTGGTATCCTCTGCTTCATGAACTAACCAACCAGAGTCCAAGGCTGTTGCCTCAAAGAATCAACCTTCTAACTCAGGACAAGGGAAGGATTGTGCACCCCAACCTGCTGATGCTCAGCCTTTCACCTTGGATAATTCCACAGCATCCAGGACCAAGCCTGCCCTGAGCAAACAGGTTCAGGGCATTCTAAGGAGGCTAGAAGGCTTAGCACTAGAAAGTCATACTCATCTAAATTAAAAGATTTTCCATCTGGTACCAGCAGCACCACAATCCTGATTCAGACCAGATTTCTGTCATTCTAGACTACCTGACTAGTCTGGTTGATAAAGGCCTTTCCTACTCTTCCATTAAAATCCATGCATCTGCCATTTTGGCCCATATACCTGCTCTTCCTCCTGTCTTTTCCCATCTTTTGTTACAATTTCTTAGGGGAGTCATCCACGTCAGACCTCCCAGGAGGCAACCTCCCCCTCCACAGAACCTTAATTTTGTTCTGGAAAGCATGCAGCCCCTGCCCATCTAAAGTTTCTAGCTTGGAAAACTGACTTCTGCTGGCTATCAGCTCTACTAGGAGAGTCTGTGAGTTGCAGGCTGTCATGGCGGTGGAGCCATTCTTCATGTTCCACCCAGACAGGTTTTCCCTCAGAACTAACCCTTCCTTCATGCCAAAGGTGGTCACTGACACTTTTCTTAATCAGGCCATTCACCTAGCCACATTCTTTCCCAACCCCCAGAACAAATGGGAAAGAGTACTTCCTCTTTGGATGTGCATAGGCAGCTCCATTACTATTACTATCTTGACAGAACAAAAGCAGTGAGAAAATCTGACCAACTCTTTGTGACCTTTGCGCTTGGCTCTGAGGGAAAACCAGCTTCTAAACAGACTATCTCAAATGGATCTCCCCCTGCATCTCATTTTCTTACAGCAACCATGGCAAAAAGTCACCTCAGGTTTTCAGGTAACACTCCACTGGGGCTATTGTTACCTCAGCTGCCTTCCTGAAAGGAGACCCTTCTAAGGACATTCTGGAAGCTGCCATCTTGTCATGAGTGCACACCTTCACCAAACACTACCACTTAGCAACCTTTTCCATGTCCAGAGCAAGATTCACCACTGCCATTCTGCAGGGCATTCTGTCCTCTCCCCAATCAGCTACCACCCTCATTTCGGTTTTGGGAATCTTCCCAGAAGTGAGGACTGCAACATTGAAACACAAAGAATATAGTACATTTGTGTATACTAACCATAAATGTAGATGTTCGAGTGTATTCATTGTTGCAGTCTTCTTTCTCTCCCTCCTTCCCCCTTAGCCTGCTATGTAGTCTACTTACAACTTCTTCTGTAGCCAAGGGAGTCCCCTTTGGCTTCTCCTCCAGTATAGGTGCTCTTTCTCAGCCCCCTACTGCCCATTTTGGGGTTCCTTCCTTTTAGGGTGCAAGAAAAAACTGATATGATGTCGGCTGAATCCCTATATACCCTAGCGCACTGATGTTAGTTTGGATGTCCACCAGCCTAAGGAGGAGAGGAATTTTTCTCCGGTAGTCAGGCCGGCCAAGGGCTTTCACGGCAGAAAATCCCACAAGTCAGGACTGCAACAGTAAACACACTCAAACATCTACATTTATGGTAAGTGTATACAACTGTACATTTTCCTTTCTAGAGGATACTGTACATCACAGTTGGCCTACACAACTCTTTCCCGGATAAGCACCATCAAGAGTCTGTGCTGTTGCCCACATCTCCATACTTGGGTGAGTTTGAAGTAGAAATACCCCACATGTTTTTGGGAGGTAAGAAGAACCCCATACAGACAGAGGGAGAAAATGCAAACTTCATACAGGCATTGACTGGATGTCAGGATCAAGCTTTGTACTTTGTATGTGGGAGGCGAAGACCTTAACCATTATGCCAACTGTGTCTTAACTTACTTTACAATGCTATGCTATATTTGGATCTTTCTGTCTTTCAGCTCAATATATTTGCATCTATTGACTGTCATTTTACCGTACTTCACAATCTGATCTTTTATCATACCCAGTCTGCTTACTATCATTCTGCTGTACCTTATAAATGACTCCTTGCATCTCTGTTACTCCACATATACAGCAGCCAAATCACTCAGCTGTGAAAGCTGTATATTAGCCTAAACGTAGAATCCAGTGTTAATAATGGACACTGTACCATATTGTTACCTCATTTGATGTTGATGGTTCACACATACCTTAATCTCTTAATCTCTTCTCTCTTGTTACCAACACTGTATTTAATCCCTTTAGCCATGTCTGTAACATGTACAATGCTAATAGGTTCATAGGTTCATAGGTTCATACTAGGCTATCTGCCCTAGGGCATTTATAAGCCTAGCCAGAGTGTGTATGGCTTTCGCCACCCATTTTAAATTAATTTTGCTATGCCCTTTTTCGAGGTTAGTATACTGCGCTTCTGTCTAACAGTGACACAGAAGTGATACCCGGGGTAAACCTACGATCTCCCATCCACTCATCAAGATTCCTCTTGAAGAGAGTCAATGAGGGACTTTGCCTAACCTGGACTGGGATTTTATTCCAGAGTGAAGGGAGCCTCTGGGTTATGAATCTGTCCCTCCAGCATGTCCTATTTATTTCAGTGCTGAGGTTTAAGTCCCTCGAGCGCGTCCTCTTGAAGAGAGTCAATGAGGGACTCTGCCTAACCTGGACTGGGATTTTATTCCAGAGTGAAGGGAGCCTCTGGGTTATGAATCTGTCCCTCCAGCATGTCCTATTTATTTCAGTGCTGAGGTTTAAGTCCCTCGAGCGCGTAGCTCGATGGGATTTGGATTTTCTGAGGTGCAGCATGTCCATTAATTCCGGGTTGGACATGGCTTTATAAGTCAGGCACAGATCGCCTCTGAGCAGGCGGTATGCCACTGAGTAGAGCTGGAGTTTCTTTAACTGGGCAGCATACGGCATCTGCTTGAGCCCCTTGATCCTCTTGGTGAGGTACTTTTGGGGTCTTTCCAGTTGTTGCAGGTGTCTGGTAAGGTACATCCCAAAAGGGGCATTGTACTCAATTATGGGCCTGATGAGGGATGAGTAAAGAGGCACGATGACCTCCCCTGATCTAGATGTGAATCCCTTCATGATTAGATGGGCTATATAAAATGTTTTTCTAACCACTTTGGCCACGTGGTTGTCAAATGAGAGATTGCTATCAACTAGGGTCCCCAGGTCCCTAATTAATTCTTCTGTACTTAATGGATTACCACCTATGTGGTAATTTGTGGGCACTTTGTTTTTGCCAAAGGGGATGACTATACACTTTTTGGCATTTAGCTTGAGGCCATGGCTCTGGCACCAGTTGTCTGTTTCTATGAGGCCCTTTTGGAGGATGCTTGTGTCAGCTGGAGAGTCTATTATGGTGCCCAGTTTGCAGTCATCTGCGAACTTGGTCAGCCACAGTCCTTCCATGTTGGCCTGTACCTCCGAGAAATATATACCGAACAAGAGAGATCCCAAGACTGAGCCTTGTGGGACGCCACTTGTAACTGGTTTGGAGTCTGACATGGCTCCAGCTATTCTAACCATGTGGGTTCTGTCCTTGAGCCAGTTTGCAACCCATCTAGTGACATAGGGGTTTATATTTAAGCTGGTGAGCTTATCTATAATGCCCGAGTGGGGTATTGTATCGAAGGCTTTGGCGAGGTCCAGGTAGGCTGTGTGGACCACCTTCCCCTTGTCAATGGCCTTGGTGACTGTTTCAAAGAAATTGACCAGGTTTAAGAGGCAGGATCTGCCCTTAACAAAGCCGAACTGGGTAGGATCCAGTGTCTGTAGGTCCCCAATATCTTTATTTATAAGGTCCATGATGATCCTTTCCATAGCTTTGCAGACCAAGCTAGTGAGACTTATGGGGCGATAGTTTCCAGGATCCGTTGAGGCACCACCTTTGTGGAGAGGGACCATTGTTGCTGTACGCCACTCTTTGGGTACATATCCTGTAGTAAGGCTGAGATTGAACAGTAGTTTTAGGTTTGGGTTTAGCTCTTCTTGGAGTTCATGTAGGACGCAGCCCGGGACACCGTCTGGTCCCATTGATGCTGTGTTTCTTGCTTTGGAGAGGGCAGCTCTTACCTGAGCATCTGAGATGTCAGGGGGTCAGCACTCTGCTGGGATAGATATTAGCCCTTTGGTGGGGAGGGGAGAAGTTTGCTGAACCTGTCAGCTAGGATGTTGGCAATGTCTGTGGGTTTGGTGTATTTTTGTCATTTTGGACTAATTCTGAGCATATCTGGGAATTCCCACCCAGGTTCCTAACATAACTAAAGAAAGCCTTGTGATTATCCTTAGTGTCCTGTGCAATTTTTCTCTCGAAGCTGGCCTTAGACGATTTTATGAGTGCCCATAGTTTTTTGCTAATACTGATCAGAGATGCCTTCCCTTTTTGGGATTTTGCTCTGTCATGTAGTAGCTTCCTCCTTCTATTGTATAGTTTGTTTATGGCTGGGGTCCACCAGACAGGACGTCTGCCTTTGGAGGATTGGGTCTTGGTTTTATCTGGGATTGCATGATCCATGCATTCCTGAAGGTGTTCATAGAATGCGTTTATAAAGGATTTTGTGGTCTGGGCCGTATTATCCAGAGGCCCGGGGGCTTTGAAGGATTCCACCTCTGTTTTGAGGAGTGTGAAATTTGCTTTAGAGAAGTTTTTCACTGTGGTTTTCTGGGCATGGGGTGGGGTCGGGATGTGAATATCCAGCGAGATTAGTTTATGGTCTGATCTTACCAGTGAGGGATACACTTCTGGTCTGGAGCATAGAGTCCCCATGTTGGTGATGATCAGGTCCAGTATGTTTTCCCCTCTTGTGGGAGTGGTAACAAGGTAATAAGGTATTTCTGCACTGCAGTAGCTCTACTTAGCCATTTTTAATATTTCAGATATTTTATTTCTTTTCTTTTGTAGTTTAATAGTTAAGACTACCTACTGTTCTAACCATTAGCTGATAGTTGTTTGTAAATTTAATGTATGTATTTGTGTGAAGCATTTTTTCCTGTCCTCCACTAAAAAGGTGCGCTGTGCCCAGTCAGACTATTCCCGGTAAACAAATGCTAATAAATAAATAAAACACCCTTACTACCCGTCCTACTGTATTCATATTCATTACTTACCAATATACCTAAGACACACCTCCAAAAATTAGAACAAACTTAACAACAAAGTTGCTACATTTTCATGTAATACTCCAAGTAAAACAGACTACTGCATAGCTCTCCATAAAACAGAATTAGAGTTACACCATCAACTCACTATGAGTCAGTTAAAACTGACACACTAAATACTTTATCAACCAAATACTTATCAGTAAAAAGCCTAGTTGAAAAAATATATTCTACCTAGAAACTTGCATTCACAAACTCAAAGCATCCTTCAAGTACCCAAATCTAACAAACGCCATGGGGACTCAATACAGTGTCCACATAGCCAAATTATGGAACTATATACCACATGACAGCAGCAAAACTAACCAAATAAAAGTGTATATTACTAACAACTGTTCTTGCTCTTTTGACTGATATTCTGCCTTTCTTTTGATTTGCACTAACCATAGTAACATTTTTATGTTTCTCAGATGATTGTATTGCCTACACGCTAATATTCCAACTTATCATACTTCCCATCTCTCTCTCCTTTATCATACATTCTCTAGCCTCCTTCCAACTGTTCTATACTTGAATATTTATTCTGCTGTTACTTGTTGTGTCATTGTATTATAAATTATAACCTTACAGTGGAGCTTTTCCCCCAGGTCTGCGCTGAAAATGTGTTTTAGTTCAGTCTTTCTATCCCAGTTAACAAATGTGAAATAAAATGAAATAAATAAATATATACTTGGCTTTCCTTTCTAAAGGTACTCTTTATCTGTTATGACTCTGCAAAGCCCCATTTCTGGATCAATTAAGGCTCATTCTATTTTATTTCTTTCATTTTTTTTTTTTATTTTATTTTATTTATTTATTTATTTATTTATTTATTTATTTATTTATTTATTTCAGTTTGATTACCGGGGAAGTCCACTGGGCCAAGAAGTGCCCATTTTCAGTGGAGGCCCGGGGAGAAAAGCTCCACAAGCAATACAATGAAACATGGTTACATAAAGTTAATGGTATAATACAAGAATAAGATTCAAGCAGTCAGGAAATACATTTACATAAAATGTGCAAGAAGAGCAAACATAATGAAGCAATACAGTGCAGAGTAAATATAAAAAATACATAGATGTGCCCAAAGAAAACTCTTTTTTTTTTTTGCAGAGGAAGAGATCCTGGAAATTATATCTGGTGAGAGCAGGAACATTTCCATTTGGATGACAGGTATTTGAGAAGTAGGGTCTTGAAGGAGTCGGAGTTAGGTATAGTCCTGAGAGAAGGAGGGAGAGAGTTCCATTTTTTACCTAGAGAGAAGGAGAGTAGAAGTTGGCCGGCAGGATGTTTAGGTTTGTGGATGGAGATAAGGTTTTGGTGTTCAGATCTCAGAGATCTGTTTGGAGTGTATGGTGGAAGGATGTTTATTAAGGCAGGGCAAGAGTCTGGGTAAAATATTAGTTTGTGAGCAGTGGTTAGTTGGAGGTAGTCCAGGTGGTTGGGAAGTTCAAGCCAATTTAGAGCTCTAAGGGTAAGGCAGTGGTGAGTTGAGGTTTTGGATTTGGTTGCGAATTTAGAGATCTTATTATAGCAAGTTTCAAGTTTTGAGATGTTGGAAATAGACAGATTGGTTAAAAGAGGGGCTCCATAGAGAAGAGAGGGTAGAAGATATGTAATTGCCAGGGTGTGCCTAGAGGAGTTGGAAAGAAATTGGTTGTTTCTGTAGAGCATACCTAACTTTTGGTGGGTTTTCTTTATGTTTTGTTGGATGTGGAGATCGAATTTTAGGTGTTCGTCTATGGTAATGCCGAGTAGTTTAGCAGAAGGCACTACTTCTATAGCAGTGTTGGTTTGGCTGAGGACTTTGAAGGAATCTTTGTCAGAGAATGAGGAATGTCTGGAAGGGGTAAAAATAAGAATTTTGGATTTATTAGAGTTGAGGGAGAGGTGATTTTGGTGCATCCAGTTCTCTGTGGTGGAAAAGGCTATTTGTGTTTTAGTCTGGAGTTCAGAAAAGTTAGAGGCAGCACAAACTAAGGTGGAGTCGTCAGCATATTGGATGACTGTGGTGTCAGGAATGACAGAGTGTAGATTATTTATAAAGATGTTGAAGAGCATGGGTCCGAGGATGGACCCCTGGGGAACACCGGTTGGTGTGGGCAAAAAGGAAGAGGTAGAGTTCCTCCATCTGACAGCTTGAGATCTTTCAGATAGGTAGCTGGAGAACCAGGAAAGAGTATGTGGGGAGAGATTAAGGTTGGCGAGATGAAAGAGTAGGTGTGTATGGGAGATGGTGTCAAAGGCTTTGGATAGATCTAGTAGTACAGTGGATACAAGGAGTCCAGAGTCTCGGGCTCGGTTGACTGTTTCAAGGAAGGATAGTAAGGCAGTAATGGTGCTATGGCCGGGGCGGAAGCCATGTTGGGTGGGAGTAAGAAGGTGATTCTGAGTTAGGAAAGGTAAAAGCTGGTGGTGGACACATTTTTCTAGGACTTTAGATATTGGAGAGAGTAGGGCTATGGGGCGGAAATTAGAGATAGTGGTGTTTTTGCCTCCTTTGTGGAGAGGTAGGATGTAGGCTGAACGCCAGAGTTTGGGTAGTATGACTCATTTAAGGATCTGTTTATCAGGATACTAATAGGAGAGCAATACCTTCAGCTGCACATTTGAGGAAGGAGGAGGGTATGTTGTCAGGGGCATTTGAGCATGGTTTAAGATTAGATAAGAGCCTTTTCATGAAGCTGGTTGAAACTGGTTTGAACTGGAAATTCAAGAGACATTTATTAAGGTTATTGGGAGTTGAGGAGAGGATGTTAGATGGATTATTGTTTGGGAATGTTTTGGTTAGATTAGCTATGGATTCTGTGAAGAAGGTGTTGAAGTGAGAACTCAATTCCTCGTCAGTTAAACTTGGGTCTGGGCAGGGATTATTTTTGGACCCAGGGTGTAGAAGGGAGTTAACTGATTTCCAAAATTGTTTTGGGTTCTTATTTTTGTTAGACTGCAGTTTACTATAGTAATTTTTTTTGTCTAAAGTGATTAGTTTTTTTACTTGGTTGCGAAGTTGGGTGTATTGGAGGAAGGAAGAAGACAGTTTGGTTTTTTGATAGTGCTTCCAGGCTTTGTCTCTGTGATGCATGATTTGTTTAGTCTCTTTTGTCAGCCAAGGAGCAGAGTTAGTTTTGATTCGTTTGTTTCTTAGAGGGGCTAAGCAATTTAGGGTGTCTAGGAAAATAGAGTTGAAATGTTCTACAGCATTGTCTAAGGGGAGAGTATTAAGGGTTTGCCAGTTGATGAGTTTAAAGGTGTTTGAAAAAATTGTAGGGTTAAAGTTGCTGAGATTTCGAGTTTGAATGTACTGGTGATGAAATTGGGTGGAATTAGCTGACCGGTGAGTGAAGGCAGGGAGATGGTCACTAAAAGTATCGGGGATGGTGCCTGAGAGAATTATTTTGTAGGGATGAGAAACTAGAATCCAGTCCAGGATGGATCCAGGAGGATGGATTTTGTTAGGACAAGTAGTTGAATGGATTACTTGGGTGAAGTTGTATAGGTTAATGGATAGAGAAGGAGAAGGTGAGTTGATTTTATTCCAGTCTATATTTACGTCGCCAAGAATGTAAGTTTCATATTTTATTTCGGTTGAGGCCCAGTGAAGAATATTTTCAAGGGTAGAGATGTTGTCACCTGGGGAGATATATAGGGAGATAAAGCAGATATTCTTACGCCTATTCAATCTGAGAAGACCAGCAGTTAATTCAGTATTTTTGAATTGTGGGGTTGGGGTTTGTAGAGGGATTAGAGAGAGATGGTTAGAGTAGATTAGAGCAGAGCCTCCACCTTTTTTATTTAAGCGATCATTTCTAAGGATGTGGTAGCCTGAAGGTAAGATTTCAGGGTCAGTAATATAAGGTTTTAGCCAGGTTTCAGAGATGGCTAAGATGTCTGGTTGATTATGGTTTATCCAAGCTTGTAATTGGTGGGTTTTATTGTTGAGGCTTTGAGCGTTGATGGTGAAGAACTTAAGTGTATTTGGAGAGAAAGTAGAGGAGGTAGTGGAAAGTGGGAAAAGGGTGTTAGTAGAAGAGGAGGAAGGGGGAGGAGGGAAGGGGTTGTTTGACTGGAGGCAGGGGCCTGGGTTGGGGTGGATATCTCCAGATAAGGCTATGGCATTTCTGGGACCAGTTTTTGGCTTTTTGGGTTGGTACAATAGGGTGATGCTAGGGATTAGCTGTGGTTTAGGTTTAAAAATGTCAGTGGAGGTGGGAAAGATTTGTTAACCAGGTTGGGGCATTTGTTAGCCTGGGCCATACCGACAAAGTGACACATAAAGAAAGATAAATACTAGAAGAAAGTCAGATGACATTGCATAAAATATATAAGCAAAATAAAATGAAAATAAACATAATGTATAAGAGTACACAAAAGAAAAATAGACTCTCCCAGAGACAAACGGTGTTCAACAGCAACAATAAAATCCAAACGATAAAAGAAAAACACAGAAGCTATTGGTTTTATGATATTGCCCATGCTTCATTGTTTTTCTTTTATCGTTTGGATAATGTATAAGAGTAATTCACGAGCAATTTATGAATCAAGTAACAGAAAAAGAGATGTAATCTGCCAATATAAGGATCATGCACTCTGTGCATCATTGCAACAGATATCATCAGCAGTATAGACCTTGTTATCTATAAGACTGCAGACAGCTGTGCTGTGACTGAGATGGAATTTTTCATCCAGGTTGTGTTTAACATTCATAAGTACTACCTTTTGTGAGGCTCTCTTTTATCAGTTTTATGAATAATGCAATAGTATTTGTCCTCCTAACATTTTCTGGGATGCCATTCTACACAGGAAGATTTTAGAAAAGGACATTTTGTGACTGAAAGTGAGATGGTAGATATCTACAGTGTAGTGTTGTAGGGGGTATCTCAGAGAAGGACCTACTTCTGATTGGCAGTTTATTCTTGAGTGGTGGGCAGTAACTGGCAACTTAGTTTGAGGATGGGTTCACTCAGTGGGAAGGTTGTTCTATTGAGAACCGGTTATTTTTTCAGGGTATTAGTGGTATTCACTGTTGAGGCTTCAGAGCATAATTTCTTTTCAGCCTTTTGCACAACAATGGAGTTCTGTGTAGACAGAAAGGGAAAGACTGGCAATGCATATTAAAGTCTGGGTATTAAAACTTTAATGGCTATAGCATGTCTTGCTTCAATAGTGAGGAAACTATTAGACCTGCTCTGTTGTTCTGTTGTCCCTGCAGCTTTTTTATAATCTTTGTTGCTTTGTTTATTTAATGATATCATCACCCTATGGGCAGTGTGTATGTTTGTTGGAGGGATATTGCTGTTATGGTTCAGGATACACTAATAGACACCCCCCACCCTGCAGATTTACAGCTTGGGATTCTAACCAGAGGTAATGAATACAGAAAAGGCAGGTAGTAGAGATGCTACAGAACAGTTGTGTGAGGAACTCATCATTATGTGAAGGCCTATTTTCCTTTCTTTCATTTCATTGTAACTACTGTCTCCCCTTCCTGGTTGTTTTGTAAAGTTTAATCACTGAGAGCATATACTGGGGATACAAAAAAGTTTAACAGTTAGGCCTTTTTATATTTTTTTTTTTGGCAAGAAGTAGTGAAAATGTAGCAGGTGTCACTCCTTTAGAAATTTTGTAGCTGTTCATGGTTTCTTATGTAGCCTGGTTTTCAAGAGTTTGTTTAATTCATCAAAACTGAGCATTTTCCAAAGGCCTGTCCCTTAATAATTAATTGTTTGTGTTTGACTATATTGAAGTGTACCTATATCTTCAAACTGCTGCATATCTTTTTCATAATGGTTTGAGGAATGTTATTAGCATAATTATTTATAAAGTACCCTTTGACTGGGCTTTTCCATCAAAGGCAAATAATCAGCTGTGTCTCGAGTTTTAAAGAAATACATCATTTAATTAATGTCATTTATGCCTAAGCATAGGAAATGAGTAAACTACTTGGGTTACACAGAAACATATATTATTGCTAGGGCTGAAATCACATCAACATTATATAATTACATTTTGATACCTTTATTTTACTGTGAAAAGTACTGAAAGGTACACACATGCTTTCACACGACTTACTAAATGATGCATCTTGTCTATTTCCAAAAGCCCAGTCTCATTTGAATTAAAATGAAAATACCTCCCTACTGTTTCACCATATCCTTATGAAATTTTTAGGACAGATCCCTAAAAAATCCCAATTTCATTGTATTTTGCATCATTTAATAGTTCTAAGAAAGTATACAACACAATCTTCAATTTATGTGTGACAGTCAGGACAAGTAGAATATGAACATTTTGGTATAACTTCTAAAATGACAGACGCTATATCTTTTCCTAAGAAGAAAGTATTATTTTTGATCCCCATTTCTTACAAACACATTAATGATGCGCTTCAGGTGTATTCTAATTTTGTAAGCCTGACAAAATACATAGTATACATGTTTGTTGCTAATCAAATGGCAATGTAAGATTACTGGTGGAAACTAGTAATAAAGAACTATGCCTCTGTAACTGTATGAAATATTACAGCAAATTTCATAAAATAATATATCATTCCCCTCAGCTATACAGCATAACTGATGATTCCAGGTGTAAAGGCACATTTTTTACTTTATATATATATATATATATATATATATATATATATATATATATATATATATATATATATATATATATATATATATGTATATGAAGTATTCTACCGCATGTAAACCTAAAGGAGTCATGTTGATCAATCAACAGCAAATAACACAAATCCCAACTGTTCAAAAAAAAAAAAAAAACTGACCGAAAGTACTTCCAGTGAACCTTAGACATTGTTTTTTTTTTCTTTTGCAGGTTAATGGTTAAGATGTTTATCTTAACAGACACAAGGTGTAAGGTTTGATTCTTATATGGGGTAATTGGCTAGGCTTAAAATAGCCCACAAGGGCAGTTAGCCTTGTACTAATCTATGAACCTATAAGAGGCTATATGTCAGTTCTCCTTAGAAAGTTCACAACAAAATAGAACATTTTATTAGAAGATATCCATTCATCAAATGCTGTTGAGTTGTACCAGATTCCTATAGAGACCCTATGAACATCCATCACCATCCAGAGAGATTACCAGCCAGTAAGGAACAGAAGTACATTGCTAGGCCTTTCTTCCAGGAGATTACCAGCCAGTAGGGAGCAGAAGTACATTGCTAGGCCTTTCTTCCATGTCACACATACACACACACACACACACACACACACACACACACACACACGCACACACACCACACACCCTGAAGGGAAATGCAGAGTTCACCTATAACAAGTGTTTGTGATGTAGTCAGAAGCCAAGGTGCCCAGAGAGATACTTAGATATAAAATGCCCGTAAGAATACCATTATCCATTATACCCTGCCAAGGATTTCACAGCATCTCAATTCACATTTGCCTGGTAGTACACCATCTATCAGTATACAGAATATAACCATCATCTTATAGACAATAACAGAAGTCTGCACTTGGGTGGGGAAATATTTTTTTTTAATGCTCGTCTAATGAAGGCTTACTGTACAAATATTCTGGACATTAGTTTTAACAGGCTTTGTGAGCAGATGTCAAATACCCCTTTAGTGGAAACTCTGTATATTGCTAGACTGTGACAACAAACGTGCTATAAAACACTGTATTAACTAGCAGCTGTGTCGATTCTCCTAAGACTCATCACAAAAATAAAGTAAAAAAATTCTAATAAGAGTCTTGATTACAAAACACAGTCAAGATTGTCATTCAACCTCCATGTATTTCACTGCATCTCAGTTCTCTGATTTATACAGCAGTGAACTCCCATTGTCAATATACAGTGTTAAATCTCATCCTTGATGCAGTAAGAGAAATGTCTTGGCTGGTGAAATCAAACTGACTTTTTTACTTTTGGCCTAATGAGAACTCATTGCATATATATTATGGACATTAGTTTCACCCTTCTTCAAGAGCAAAAATAAAGAATATCCATGTTTGCCATTATCTGACTCTAAAGACATCTGCATTAGGGAAGCAGTGAAATTATATGAATAATGTAACAACTTGAAAGCCAAAACATGGGTTGTGTCTTAATCATGTTTCTAAAACTTCTGTAACTAGCTTCATCTTCTTTTTATACACCTACTGTCCCAGTGTAGTATGTCCCTTCTGAGAGGGTACATTACCAGTGATAATAAAGAAATAACATAAACATAACGGCCATGTTGCTCTGAAACATACACTGGCCATAGCAGTCTGTTGAAAGAAGCTAGGAAAAGTTTTGAGAATGATGCTGTTGAAATAACTAGTAGACCAGAAGATGGATGCAGTAAACTGGAATATTTGACTGGTTTGCTGGTTTGATGTTTATGTTTGATGACTAAGAGTGGCTGTCTGCATGACCAGTCAGAATACTTAGAACCTGCCAAACAACAAATGTCCATAATCCAGGATAAGGCAAGAGACACAGTGGGGCAGCTGAGGCCTCAGTTTACTGTAATTATAATACAAAGCAAGAAGATTGAAGTAATAGTTTTGTGTGGTGTTGGAATATGTAGAAAAATGAACATTATGGAATATGTGAATAACAAGTTGGAGGAGTAGTCTGGCATTGTGAAAAACTGGCAAGACCATAGGTGGGGTGTTTGCCACTAACCAAGACAGAAGTTAATTATAGAAAACCAGACCATTTATGGTTGAACTTTTGGATTGTTAAAGAAAAAGAACAAAAAATGTGAAAGCTGGGACAGCGAGTTGTCAGTTGAGAGGAAATCTGTGTTTGTGGAGCATGATTATTCTGTGGTGACATTAAGACATTTCTTGTGATTTGTGGATGGTAATTGAGAATATAAATGAAGAAAACTGAAATTTAAATTGTTATTCCTGGGTAAATTGAATGATTATGGGATAGTAAAGTCTTGTCTGTCAGTAGTCCAGATGAAGTCTAATTGTAGGGGTGATTCAAACCCAGATTTATAAAAGGGGTAAGGATGAATAAGAAGTATAAGATACTTCAGGAGTAATAGACAGCTGGGAAGAAAGGATGGATGCAGCTCAGAAGAGACATTTGAGTATTCTTTCTGTTCAAAGCACACGATCCCTGTACAAATTAGAAAACTATGTGAGAACATGAATTGGAGTATGCTTACGGGTAAGCTATGTTAAAAATAAGGCAATGCACACTAATCGGTGAGTAAAAGTGAAAACTAAGAATGGTCTAAGTGTCATAAGCATTTACTTTTACATGTGTTATTACATTTATACAATTTACCAATAATAATTTATATATATATATATATATATATATATATATATATATATACGGTGGTGGTGCTGTGGTAGCGTTGTCGCCTCACAGTAAGACGCTGTCCAGTTTGACTCTCAGTTAGAGCATCTTCTGCGTGGAGACATGCGTGAATGGGTGTACCTTCGTTGAAGGTTGTGCATCAGGGCTGACAACTCGGTACGTAAAAATCAACTGCCAATCATTAGCGGAGCGGAGTTCCGCTGTGGCGACCCCTAACCGGGAAAAGCCGAAAGTCACAACAACATATATATATATATATATATATATATATATAAATATATATATATATATATTCAAAAATAAAATGGTGAGGTTTACAGAGAATGTATTTAATTATGTAGATATTATAGAAGTTGGCACTCAGATTATCTGTATTTAATGGCATCCTTCTATTGATATGCTGCAGTATCCATAACATGAGAGAGTGCGCCTCCGGTTGACTCGTACATCTGGTCATTATACCAAAGCTTAACCGCTACTGTGAAGGAATGTGTGACGAGCCTCATCACACAACAAATGTCGGCCATAAACAGACTTCGGGTGTAAAGCAGACGTCAGCACATACCTACCTCAGAACTTTCCTCCCGCCTGTTTGACTGCCAGCTCTGGTCTTTGCTCGCTTCGGAAAGTGGTGTTTGTGCTTCAGATAAGTACCCCATAGAGGTTTTTTGTTATCTTACTTGCTACTGTGTTTATTTTTTGTGAGTTAATGTCAGCTGGAAAGGGCAAGTGTCAGTGTAGAAGGCAGTTCCACATAAAGATGCTCACAAGCTCTGTTTATTGTGATTAGGCCCAGAACAAGACCATACGTCTTGAGACATCTGTAAGGCTTTTTCCCTAAGACCCTTAGGAGCCATCTCTAATCCCTTAGGCTATATTTAGAAAATCAGCATCTTAAACACTTTGCTCAGGATATGTACCCGACATCGGCCCCTTTGGAAGAGCCACAAAACAAAAAGGTCAGTCTCCGCCTGAACCGTTGTCTGCCCCCTCTATTCCAGGCATCCCTCCTGAGGCCGATGAAGGCCCAGATGCTGCATTGGAATCTGTGGAGTTTTCTTCAAGGGGTACCCAGGGGTAAGCTGTTAAGGAGTCTCTTAACATGTCCCAGAGAGAATCGGAGGCGTCCGACTCTGACGACGGGGGGGGGGGGGCACGGCTCATCATCTCCAAAATCCCACATGGGGTTACCCAGATAGTAGTGCAGAAAGACGAGTGTCATCCAACATCTGGACTTCAGACATTTCATCTCATGTCGGAGGCCCCTAAAAAGAAGAAACAGCAGACTAAGCATATTTCTTCATCCCATCCAACATTGTCCACCGACGTACCTCCTGACTGGGAATCCTTTACTCAAGGCCTCTTTAATGTATTCATGGCCTTGCAACAGCCTGCATCTTCTGTCCAGGCCCCTCTTTCACCCACTCCTGGGGAAAGGCCTGTTCAAGAGGTTTCCTCTGAGGAGGAAGATTCATCTGATGATGAGTCTTTAGCTTACTCTTCACAAATGACTTCTCTTCTGGGCTATGCCCCCCAGGAGGAGGAGTCCAATGGGACAGATTTCCCTGGGGAAAACATTACTTTTGGGAAAACTGAAAAGTTATTTAAAATGAATGATGCCAGTCTTATCTTACTAACTTGATACTGCAGACTGCAGCTTCTGTGTTGGTGCGTAGTAGACATAAAAGTCTGCATGCTGGAACCAAAGTCTGATTAGCTGCTGATTTAGTGCCTTGTAAAAAACAAAGTCTGGTTAGTGCAGATAAATTTTGCAGACTATTAAACTTTTAAGCAGTATATTATTATCTTTCTTGCGCAGAACTAAATAACTTGTCTATATAACAGACAGCATGTACAACACTGTACAGTTTACAGCTTTAATGTCTTCAAGTTTGCTTCTCATACAACATGAAAGGTGTTCTCCATTAAGCAGCTCTCTAACAAAAAATTAGATTACATCTCACATATATACATTCTTATTAAAGCAGTCTTTTGGGAACTCACAAAGTCATTACTTTGTTATCAGTCTGTTTATTGAACTTTTAGAGAGTCTTTCCTGTTTGAGAATGTTTCTGTGTGAAAACAGTCTTTTGATACTCCCCGCACTTGATGTCATGCAGTCTGTTAATAACCTCCTTTGTGAACGACCAAGGCATGAAAAACTGTTAAAAACGCACAAGTCCAAACGACTGTAGAGTCTGCACACAGATTTAATATTCAAACAGAAATAAAAAAAGGAAACTTTAAGCGCTTTTCATTTGCTCACTAGCAAACTTCTTCAGAAGTAACCATACAATCAATTAAGCAATCCTATATAGGCTCTCAATTTTAAAAGTGCGGGAAACTACATTATCAATTTGTAATTAAGCCAACAACAACTTCCTCTCAAACCTCCAGTATTGTGTACATACAAAACTTTTAAATATACATAAATATATTAAAAATACACATAAAGTATGTATAAAAACTATTTCTTCATAAATATATACATTAAAATACCTTACTAAATTCCTAATTAAATAGTGCCAAATTAAACAGTAATGTAATAAAATAAGCTATCAGGAAGCTTTATCTTTGTAAACGTCTGAGTTTAAGGACACTCATAATGGAGCATGATTCATTTAGACCTGGAATATTAAATGCGTTTAATTTCAGCTGCCATATTAATTCCAACTCTTCCAATTTAAAGGAAAACAGCCCACCCCTAGTATCATATGTAATGTGATCGATGACCAGAAACTTAAATTGATGTTGTATGTTCAAATGGGCATGTTTTGCTAAAGCATTATCCATTTTGTTATGACCAGTGGCGTAAAGATGCTCATAAATTCTTTCTCGGAACTTCCATTCTGTTTTACCCACATAAAATGCGGGACAGATTGTGCATCTAGCCAGATACACAATAAACTTAGTATTACAGTTATACTTTGATTTTAATTTGTAATGTTGCCCATTAATTACAAAGGAATTAGTAACATCAATGTGTTTGCAGTAGTTGCAGTTTTCACACTTAAACATTCCTATTGTTCTAGGCGTCATGATGTAATGTTTCTCCAAAAGGTTCTTCAAATTGCTCCCCCTTTTGAACACTATTGATGGTGTACACCCCATTTTCTCAAATAGAACCTGATTAGATCTAAATAGATCCCAGTTTTTCCGTACAATTTTAGCTATAGAGTTACTTTGAACATTAAAACAAGTGATGCAACTGCATTGAGAATGTTGTACCTTCAATACAGGCAGCCCAGTACTCAATACACTAGTTACTGATTCAGGTGTCGTACCACTAGAATCTGGTAAAGATTTGATCCCCAAGATTGGTTTCAAAAACAACCTTTCTCTTTTGTAGGTGACTTCTTCTATTAAAGAATCCAATAAGGATTCAGGGTAGCCACGATGTATAAACATTTGCTTCAGAAATAAACATTCTTTGTTAAAATCAACATCTAGGCTAGAAATAGGTGAAGTCCTCACCAGCTGACCCTTAATAACTGACCCTTTTTGGTGAAAAGGGTGACAGCTGGAAAAATGGAGGAATTAATTGGAATATTCCCTTTCCTAAAAATTTGGGTAGTGAAATTACGTAACTCACTGTTTTTAACAAGCCAAATATCTAAGTAGGATATGGCATCAGTACTAAAACTATATGTGAACTGTAAAAAATCAGTAGTAGCATTTAATTCGTGTACTAATTCACATGCTATATGTTCATCACCTTTAAGCAAGATGAAAATATCGTCTAAAAATCTAGTATAATATATCAACCGTTCTGACACATTCACTTCATTTAATACAAGATTCCCTGTGGGCCATAACTAAATTAGCCACACTTGCCCCACATGGAGAACCCATTGCCAAGCCCACTTTTTGTAAATAGAACCGGTTATCAAAGATGAAATAATTGTTAGTAAGAGCAAAATCTAACAGTTCCATTACCAGAGCTATATCTTTACTTGGAGCTCCATGTTTATTCATTATCGCAGCTACCCACTCAATACTGACCTGATGGGGGATACATGTATATAGGTCCTTGACATCAATTGTTAAAAATTTGCAGTCCTCTTTATACTCTAATTCCTTCACACTGGCCAAAAAGGACCAAGAATCTTTACATATTTGTGTTTGTAAAACCACAAATTTCTGCAACATTGAGTCAATGACCTTAGAACATGCATAAGTTGGAGACCCCCGACTATCAACAAGTGGTCTCATGGGCGGATCTATTAGATCCTTATGTATTTTTTGGATTCCAAACATAGACGGATATTTGGGAAACAAAGTAATCATATAATTAAGCACTACTTGGTCTACATGTCCCTCAATGAACAAATCATTTAAACATATTTTAATTAAGTTATAAGCTTTATTTGTTTCTGATCTAGAACTCTCCTGGTACGTACCACTACTCAGCAGACTAAGCATATGGTTGATATAATCGGCCTTATCAAAAATCACTAAACCACCCCCTTTATCAGGCTTACACACCCGTATGTCTTAAGATTGAATATATTTTAAATAGTCACATTCACTATTGTAACTATCACAATTATGTTTGGAATTAGACCTATGATTAGCCATATATCTAAGGTCCAATTCACACAATTGTTCAAAAGTTTGAAGTAACGGGTGCAATGGGGGGTTGAAAGTACTTGGAATGCGAAAAGTATTATCACACGCTATATCTGCTGAATCCATAAAATACAAACGAAAATTTAATTTCCTAGTAAAAGTTTTAAACTCTAAAATAGTTTTAGCAATATCCATTCGATGCCAGGGTACATAACTTTTCAGCTAGTGTATTTTATGGATTCAGCAGATATAGCGCATGATAATACTTTTCGTATTCCAAGTACTTTTAACCCCCCATTGGATCCGTTACTTCAAACTTTTGAACAATTGTGTGAATTGGACCTTAGATATATGGTTAATCATAGGTCTAATTCCAAACATAATTGTGATAGTTACAATAGTGAATGTGACTATTTAAAATATATTAAATCTCAAGACATACGGGTGTGTAAACCTGATAAAGGGGGTGGTTTAGTGATTTTTGATAAGGCCGATTATATCGACCATATGCTTAGTCTGCTGAGTAGTGGTACGTACCAGGAGAGTTCTAGATCGGAAGCAAATAAAGCTTATAACTTAATTAAAATATGTTTAAATGATTTGTTCATTGAGGGACGTGTAGACCAAGTAGTGCTTAATTATATGATTACTTTGTTTCCCAAATATCCGTCTATGTTCGGAATCCAAAAAATACATAAGGATCTAATAGATCTGCCCATGAGACCACTTGTTGATAGTCAGGGGTCTCCAACTTATGCATGTTCTAAGGTCATTGACTCAATGTTGCAGAAATTTGTGGTTTTAGAAACACAAATATGTAAAGATTCTTGGTCCTTTTTGGCCAGTGTGAAGGAATTAGAGTATAAAGAGGACTGCAGTTTTTTAACAACTGATGTCAAGTACCTATATACATGTATCCCCCATCAGGTCAGTATTGAGTGGGTAGCTGTGATAATGAATAAACATGGAGCTCCAAGTAAAGATATAGCTGTGGTAATGGAATTGTTAGATCTTAGTCTTACTAACAATTATTTCATGTTTGATAACC
The DNA here is from genome assembly GCF_019279795.1 of Protopterus annectens. Lineage (NCBI taxonomy): Eukaryota > Metazoa > Chordata > Ceratodontiformes > Protopteridae > Protopterus > Protopterus annectens. Next base: position 1,322,309,475 of record NC_056731.1, on the reverse strand, counting down.
GGTTCTATTTACAAAAAGTGGGCTTGGCAATGGGTTCTCCATGTGGGGCAAGTGTGGCTAATTTAGTTATGGCCCACTGGGAATCTAATTATGTATTTAATGAAGTGAATGTGTCAGAACGGTTGATATATTATACTATATTTTTAGACAATATTTTCGTCTTGCTTAAAGGTGATGAACATATAGCATGTGAATTAGTAGACAAATTCAATGCTACTACTGATTTGTTACAGTTCACATATAGTTTTAGTACTGATGCCATATCCTACTTAGATATTTGGCTTGTTAAAAACAGTGAGTTACGTATTTTCACTGCCCAAATTTTTAGGAAAGGGACATATTCCAATTCATTCCTCCATTTTTCCAGCTGTCATCCTTTTCACCAAAAAAGGTAGGTTATTAAGGGTCAGCTGGTGAGGGCTTCACATATTTCTAGCCTAGATGTTGATTTTAACAAAGAATGTTTATTTTAGAAGCAAATGTTTATATATCGTGGCTACCCTGAACCCTTATTGGAGTCTTTAATAGAAGAAGTCACCTACAAAAGAAAAAGGTTGTTTTTGAAACCAATCTTGGGGATCAAATCTTTACCAGATTCTAGTGGTACGACACCTGACTCAGTAACTAATGTATTGAGTACTGGGCTGCCTGTAATGAAGGTACAACATTCTCAATGCAGTTGCATCACTACTTTTAATGTTCAAAGTAACTCTATAGTTAAAATTGTACAGAAAAATTGGGACCTATTTAGATCTAATCAGGTTCTGTTTGAGAAAATGGGGTGTACACCATCAATAGTGTTCAAAAGGGGGAGCAATTTGAAGAACCTTTTGGAGAAACGTTACATCATGGCATCTAGAACAATAGGAATGTTTAAGTGTGAAAATTGCAACTACTGCAAACACATTGATGTTACTAATTCCTTTGTAATTAATGGGCAACATTACAAATTAAAATCAAAGTATAACTGTAATACTAAGTTTATTGTGTATCTGGCTAGATGCACAATCTGTCCCGCATTTTATGTGGGTAAAACGGAACGGAAGTTCCAAGAAAGAATTTATGAGCATCTTTACGCCACTGGTCATAACAAAATGGATAATGCTTTAGCAAAACGTGCCCATTTGAACATACAACATCAGTTTAAGTTTCTGGTCATCGATCACATTACATATGATACCAGGGGTGGGCCGTTTTCCTTTAAATTGGAAGAGTTGGAATTAATATGGCAGCTGAAATTAAATGCATTTAATATTCCAGGTCTAAATGAATCATGTTCCATTATGAGTGTCCTTAAACTCAGAAGTTTACAAAGATAAAGCTTCCTGATAGCTTATTTTATTACATTACTGTTTAATTTGGCACTATTTAATTAGGAATTTAGTAAGGTATTTTAATGTATATATTTATGAAGAAATAGTTTTTATACATACTTTATGTGTATTTTTAATATATTTATGTATATTTAAAAGTTTTGTATGTACAAAATACTGGAGGTTTGAGAGGAAGTTGTTGTTGGCTTAATTACCAATTAATAATGTAGTTTCCCGCACTTTTAAAATTGAGAGCCTATATAGGATTGCTTAATTGATTGTATGGTTACTTCTGAAGACGTTTGCTAGTGAGCAAACGAAAAGCGCTTAAAGTTTCCTTTTTTTATTTCTGTTTGAATATTAAATCTGTGCGCAGACTCTACAGTTGTTTGGACCTGTGTGTTTTTAATAAGCTCCTTTGTGTTCTTGTTTCAAAGTGAATTATGTGACAGTTCAGTAAGTTGTTCTTGCCTCCAACTCAATTCCTTCCTTGCACCTGCGTCTCAGGAATTCCTTATCTGTAATCCTTGAAGCTTGCATTAAACACTGAACACTGAGCTTATCCTTATCAACATTTTTCTCAAGCTGTAATAGACCCTCATGTTACATTTACAGATGAATGCTGATTATTTATTTGATTTTTAGCTGAGAATCATTTAACCCTTTAATATAGGTATGCCAGTAAACAGAAATGCATGCATCTAACTAACTAAATTTCCTTTGACTCTTGGGGTACATGGCCTCCACCGTTCCCATAGTACCCTTGGTGGGGCTACACATGAGGAAGTTTCAGTGGTTTCTGAGGACAGTTTGGAAGGAACACCTTCACCCTTTGGAGTATGTAATTCCACTCTTATCATGTTTAACAAGGGAGTTACAATGGTGGATAGCACAGGTTTCAAAAAATTCAGGCCTTCCCCTCCAACCAGGATGTGTATACACATGCGTCAGATATGGGTTGGGGTGCAACTATAGAGAATTGGAGGGTGAGAGCTGTTTGGACTCCACTCCAATCAAAGAAGCATATCAACATCAATGAAATGAGGCTTCTGATTTTTGCAGTAAAGATCTTCAAAGGCAAGATCCAACCAGGAGTGTTGAGATGGTTCACAGACAATGCCACAGCCCTCTTGTACATCAACAAATAGGGAGGGACAAAATCCTAACTCCTTTGCAGACTCGCCCTGTATGCCTGGGAGATTGCTCAACACAGCCAAGTTTCCCTGCAGGCTGTGTACATTCCATCAGCTCAGAATGTGATGGCAGATTCATCAAACAGGCCTTTCATCCATTCCCATGAATTAATGTTAAACAGGGGTGTATTCCTGGACCTGGTCCATCGATGGGATACTCCACAAGTGGATCAGTTTGCCTCCCCCATGAACAGACAACTTTGCAACTAGTGCTCTAAGGTCCCAAACCTGGGAACATGGAGGGTAGATCTGCTCTTTCCTTTCCATGGAAGGGAATGTTTATGTAAAAATTCCCCCGTTCCCTCTTATTCAGAAAGTTCTGCTGAAAATTCAGAAAGAACAACCAAACATCTTGTTGGTGACTCCCTTTGGGCCAAGACAGCATTGGTTCCCCCTTTTTCATCAACTAGCCAAGGGCAATCACCACAAGTTGCCCCACAGGATGTACCTTCTCACACAGGAAAAGAGGACTCTAATACACCCTCAAATCTCTACCGTAAATCTAACTCTATGGGTGATAGTACTCTGATCCCCTTTAGAAACCTTTACAATGAAGAAGTGCTACAGGTTCTGCAGGAGGCTAAAAAACCCACTACCAGAAAATCTTGTCTATCCAAATGGAAAAGGTTTTCTGGCTGGTGTCTAAAACACAAACTTCAACCATTATTGGTGGATCCACCAGTGGTCCTTTCTTACCTGTGTGAGCTGATGAAAGGTAGCTTGTCATACTCTTCTGTCAATGCACACCTTTCTGCCATCTCAGCATGCTTACCATTGATTCCTCCCTTGGTGTCCAGGTTGGAAGTCAAGCTTTTCCTGAATGGAGTCTTTCATATCAGACCACCAAGGAAATCAATCCCTCCTCCTTGGGACCTCAACTTTGTGCTTGAAAAGCTTATGCTGGCTCCATTTGAGCCAGCTAAGACCTCTTCCCTTCAACATCGCACCTGGTGGCTTTCACTTCAGCCAAAAGGGTTTTTGAACTTCAGGCCCTCATGGCCTACTCTCCTTTCACAGCCTTTCATAGGGACAGGGTATCCTTTCGTACCCACAGATATTGCCAACATTCTGGCAGACAGGTTCAGTGCAAATTTCTCTGCCCCCTCCCCCCCAAAAGGAGAAATATCTATCCCAGCAGAGTGTAGCCTCCCTAACATCTCAGATGCCCAGGTGAGAGCCGCCCTCTCCAAAGCTAAAAGCACAGCATCAATGGGACCGGACGGTGTCCCGGGCTGCGTGCTACATGAACTCCAAGAGGAACTAAACCCGCACATAAGGCTGCTGTTTAATCTTAGCCTTTCTACAGGATACGTACCCAAAGAGTGGCGTACAGCAACAGTGGTCCCACTCCACAAAGGAGGTGCTTCTACGGACCCTGGAAATTACCGCCCCATAAGCTTGACGAGCCTGGTCTGCAAAGCTATGGAAAGGATCATTATGGAACTCATAAACAAAGACATTAGGGACCTACAGACATTGGATCCTACCCAATTCGGCTTTGTCAAGGGCAGATCCTGCCTTCTGAACCTAGTCGACTTTTTTGAAACAGTCACTAAGGCCATTGATGAGGGTAAGGCAGTTCACACAGCCTACCTTGACCTTGCAAAAGCCTTCGACACAATACCCCACTCGGGCATCATTGACAAACTCACCAGCTTAAATGTAAACCCATATGTCACAAGATGGGTTGCAAACTGGCTCAAGGACAGAACCCACAAGGTCAGAATTGCTGGAGCCGTGTCAGACTCTAAGCCAGTCACAAGCGGTGTCCCACAGGGCTCAGTCCTGGGACCCCTCTTGTTCAGCATTTATTTTTCCGAGGTGCAAGCAAACATAGGAGGATTGTGGCTGACAAAGTTCGCAGATGACTGCAAACTGGGCGCCATAATTGATACTCCGGCGGACACAAGCATCCTTCAGAAAGGCCTCATAGAAACAGATAATTGGTGCCAGAGCCATGGCCTTAAACTGAACGCCAAAAAATGTATAGTCATACCCTTTGGGAAAAACAAGGTACCCACAAATTACCACATAGGGGGTAATCCATTAAGTACGGAAGAGGTAATCAGGGACCTAGGGACCCAAGTCGACAGTAACCTCTCATTTGACACTCACATTACCAAGGTGGTTAGGAAGACCTTCTATATTGCCCACCTTATCATGAAGGGATTCACATCTAGATCAAGAGAGGTCATTGTGCCCCTGTACTCTTCTCTTATCAGGCCCATGATTGAGTACAATACCCCATTTGGGATGTATCTTACCCGACACCTGCAGCAGTTAGAAAGACCCCAAAAGTTCCTCACCAAGAGGATAAAGGGTCTCAAACATATGTCATATGCTGCCCGGCTGAAGAAACTCCAGCTCTTTTCAGTTGCATACCGCCTACTCAGAGGTGATCTATGCCTGACGTACAAGGCCATGTCCAATCCGGAATTAATGGACATGCTCCACCTCAGAAAATCCAAATCCATCAGAGCCACGAGAGCAAGAGATTTGAACCTCAACACAGAAATAAATAGGACGTGCTGGAGGGACAGATTCATAACCCAGAGGCTCCCTACACTCTGGAACAGAATCCCAGTCCATGTTAGGCAGAGCCCCTCACTAACTCTCTTCAAGAGAAATCTTGACGAGTGGATGGGAGATTGTAGGTTTACCCCGGGGGTCATCTCTGTGTCACTACTAGACAGAGGCACAGTAAACTAAACCCTAAATGGGCGTAGTATTCTCATCCCAAGGGGTGGTGAAAGCCACACACACTCTGGCTAGGCTTATAAATGCCCTAGGGAAGATAGCCTAGTATGAACCTATGAACCAGTCCTTCGATCATGTCTAAGATGGTGAATGAGCTGTCACTGAATCAAGCTATTAACCTTCCCACCTTTTTCCCTTCTCCCCAATCATCTAGTGAGAGGATCCTTCACATTTTGGATGTGCACAGACAGCTGAGATACTATCTTGCGAAAACCAAGCCCATCCGAAAATCAGACAGAATTTTATTTCCTGTCACCCAAGAGCCCTACGACTCCCTGTTTCCAAACAAACTATTTCCTCCTGGATTTCTAAAGCCATTACCTTTTGTTACATGGCTAATGGAATGATCTTCCTTTCCCAATCAAAGCACACGCTACTAGAGCTATGTCTTCTTCTGGGGCCTTCTTTAAAGGACTGGATACAGATTCCATTCTGGAAGCAGCTACATGGTCATCTGTTCATACCTTTACCAAACACTATAAGTTGGATATTGTTTTCCGGTCTAGAGCTGGATTTGCCAGGGCTATTCTGCATAGTTTTGTAGAAGATGTCTCTGCTCCTCCTCCCAATCCCTCTTCTGCTTGAGCTTTGGCATTCTCCATCATGTTATGGATACTAAAGCATATGAAAAGAAGGACATAGCATATGTGTGTAAAATCTTACCATAACCATAGATTTCCTTCTCTTCTATATCCTGCAGTATAGTCTCCCTCCCTGCCTTCCCCTTGATACTTGCCTGATCGTCTGTTTACTCACTCCTTCAGGCTGGTGCTTGGCAGCATTCAGTTCTGAGGTAGGTATGTGCTGACGTCTGCTTCATACCCAACCTCCGTTTATGGCCGATGTTCGCTGTGTGATGGGGCTTGTCACACGTACCTTCACAGTAGAGGTTAAGCTTTGGTATAACAGCCGGATGTACGAGTCAGCTGGAGGTAGACTCCCTCATGTTATGGAGACTGTAGCATATAGAAGAGAAAGACATCTATGGCATGGTAAGATTTCACACAACTATTCTTTTTGCCATTCTAGATGCCCATTTGGACTTAAGCCATAGTTTTCAGACATGCATTAACAGAAAACTAAACACATGGTTTCTTCCCCATCTGTGAGGGATTGTCAGTAGGACTGGCAAGATTTTACACAGGGTCTTGTTAAGTCTGTTATGTCTTTTACTTTTTTATTTTTCTGCTACTCCTACCTCTCCACTTTCTTCCTCTTTTCCCCTTAAGAGACACTGAAAGGAATCTGAGGAAGAAAAGGAGTCTGATTCAGATGGGGATGATTCTTTGGGTTATTTATCTTATATCTGTACTCCTGTTTCTTATGCATTTGATGAAGAAGATATCTTATATTCTAATGCCTCTATGGAGGAGCTTTCCTTTGAAGATACCATTATTCAGATGATGCAGCATTTTCAGAGGGGAGGCTGTCAATTGTCTGATATTCATAAGTATTATGTTCTGGAAATGGTGTGTTTAAGCTTTTGTTTGTTCCCCCTGTTTTAGAAGCCTTCTTGGGTACTTTCTCCACTGTTTCTTTGAATCCCGAGGCTCAATCTTCATCTCCTAAAAAGTCTGACAGATTTTACAAGGAGCTTGACTCAGTTCTCTTCCTACACAAGAATCCTGTTTTGGATCCTTCTGCCATTACTCTTTCCATTGAAAGTCTTATAAGCTCTTGTCTTCCTCTAATGTTTTGCCTACAGATACAGATAGTAGAGCCACTGATAGATATTGCAAAAAAGTGTATATTTCTGCCACTTTAGCATTTAGAGCCATACATTCCCAAGCCCATATGTGTAAATACTTTAGTCTATTTTAGGTAACTTGAGTAACATGGTTTCTGATGGGGATGATTCAGAAGCAGGGCTTTCTGAAGTATCTTAACTTAATTGTGCATCTCAGATAGACATTCTGTTAAGTGTAGTTAAAGTAGCTTCTAGGGCTGCAGCTACTGGTTTGGTTCTGTGTAGGTTTTCATGGCTTAAACTTCAGTCTTTCCCTTTGGATGTCAAGGTTAAATTGATGGATTATCCTCTGGATAGACTGTCTGTTTGGTCCTATAGCTGCAGAGGTTTTCATATCCTTTCAGATGAAAGGTAGGATCATGCAGGAACTTAAACAAATATTTTTTTCTTCTGTGCCAAATTTTCAGAGCAGTTATCCTTCTAAAGCTGGTATTTTTCAGTGTAAGGATCTGAAATTTTCTCAGAATAGTAAGAGTCCTCAAATGTGGAAGTTTTTGAAGTCCCAACAAAGTTCAAGAGGTTCTAAATCTTCCTTTCAAGACAAATCACCTGCCATATGACTGTCTGCCTTCTCTTCCAGATTCTGTGTACAATGGCTTATCTCAGGTACCTTTATCACTAAAGCAACAGTTCACCATGTCAGTTTGTTAAATGATACCTTCAGACAGATGGGTTCAGTTCCATCATTGCAGAAAGATACAATATGTCTTAAAAGGCTGTTCCTTGTCCTTCAAGGATTCTAGCTTCCTCAGAGCCACAGTCATCTTGTTTGTTCTACATTTTCTTTGAGACCTTTTTTTCCCTCAGCGTACAGTAGAATTCGTTTTACCTCTCTTACAGAGAACATTAAAGAATTTTTCTGGTTTGCAGAATGGTGGGACTTGGAGACCTGTTTTGGTTCTTGTGTTCCCCAACACTTTCCTAAAAGCTCCAAGTTTAAAGATTTTGACCATTCAGTCATTCTTTCCAGTGTTTCTTCCTCAGGCTTACACAGTGACTTTAGATTTAAAGAACATTTATCTTCATATTCCTATTCATCCGCATTTTAGAATATGCTTATATTTTTCATGTGTCTTCATACCTCTTTCAGTTTTTTGCTTTACTCTTTGGTCTTTCTGCTGTCCCAGAGGTGTTCACAAAGTGCCTAGCTCCTGTCATTGCTTTTTGCAGACTTCAAGCTATTCAAGTATTTCCTTGTCCAGACATTTTTTTTATCCCAACTCCTACCCAAGTGCTTCTCCTGATTCATTTGCATTTTGCGATGGACCTTCTGGCCAGGCTGGAGTTCACATTGAACCTAAAAGAAGTCTTGCATAATTCAGTCTCAGAATTACATTACCTTGGTCTAAAGAATCAGCACCTTGTCAATGACAGTTTGTTTCCCTTCCAGAAGACAAGGTTATTTTCTTGATGGATTACTTTCAGAACTGTTTTTCTTTGGACATATCTATTGCAAGGGAGGTCCAGAGATTTGTAACTATCCTATGGCTCCTTTTGCCAGACTCCCATAAGAAGAAGATACAGTGATATCTGAAGGTGGTTTGGACTCAGCATTGTCATCCATTGACCTTCAGAATACTTATTTTGCCCTTCTTCATAAAGGAGTGTTCTTGTTGGAAAGAAAAGGTTTCTCTCAATCCGTGAATGGCTCTTCTCTCCCCTTCTTCTTGTGAAGATATGTTCACAGATGCCATAAATATTATAACAAAGACATTAGGGTTTGAGGAGTTTGGTCCCACAACATCATTGTGAAGTAGGTAAAGGCATTTATTTTAGCTCTTCATTCTCTACATCATCTCTCGACTCTGTGTGTCATCACAGATAACACCGCAGTTATGTAGTATAACAACAAGCAGGGGACACCAAGTCTTGCCACCTGTGCAGATTGACACTGATAGCTTGGGAAGTTTCAGCTGAACACAAACACTTTCTCCAGGTTCTATATATACCATCATGGAGAAACACAGTAGCAGACATTTTGAGCAGATCCAGAACAGTCCCTCATGAATGGATGTTAAACAGAGAGGTTTTTCTGGACATTGCCTTTCAGTGGGGTACTCCACAAATTGACAACAGACAGCTCAAGCTGTTTTGTTCAAAACTACCATGCCTTCAGGAGTGGAGAACAGATGTCATAACCTGTCCCTTGAAAAGGAGGCTGCTTTATACTTTCCCCTCCTATCCTTTTGATTTCGAAAGATCTTCTGAAGATCGGTAAGACAAACCAAAAATTTTGTTGGTGACTCCCTTTTGATCCAAGCAGGATTGGTTCCCCCCTTCTACTTTATCTGTCCAGGGGCAATCATCCTTAGTTAGCTCAAAGGATGGATTTACTTTCATAGAAGAAAGACTCCTTGATTCAACCAAGCCTGCATATTTTTAATCTGACTCTGTGGGTGACAGAGTTTTAATTCCATTCAGGTACCAATTCTCAGAGGACGTACTTAAGGTTCAGTAAGAGGCTAGAAATCCAAACACTAGAAAATCTTATTTCTCCAAATGGAAGAGATTTTCTCTTTGGTGCCTCAGACAGAATCTGGATGTTTTTCAGATGGAAATTCCTAATATTCTGTTTATTTGTGTCAATTACTCAATGCTAAGCTGCCTTTTTCTTCTATTAAAGCTCATCTACCAGCCCAGCCATTTTTCATTGTCTTCCTTTGGACCCACTGTTGTCTTCTTGATTTGAAGTGAAACACTTTTTGAAAGTTCTCCTTCATATCAAACAGCCAAGAAAGGCTAGCCCTTCTTCTTGGTATTTGAACCATGTTATGGAAAAGCTTGTTACTCCCTTTTGAGCATGCTGTTTCTGCTTCTTTTAAGGTATGTAATTGGAAAACTGTACTGTTAGTGTTTTTTGACTTCTGCTAAGCGTGTCTCAGAGCTGCAAGCCTTAATGGCTGTTATAGGTTCATACATTCATAGGTAGTTACTAGGCTATCGACCCAAGAGCCATTTTAAGCCTAGTCAAGCTTACCCTAAACTTAACAAAATATTGATGACATTTGTCAATTTCTAAAGGAATTTTATGATTAAAATAGATTAATATATAGACGTATACATGGTAACAATTTGAAATGTGGGGACCCACTTGAGTGAGTCCTGAAATATGTTGACTGAATGGTCAAAAGAATGGACTTATATATATACCAATTCCAAAATTACGTTTCTTGGAATATTCCCTTTTCTCTGAGGTATGCCTATCTCAGAGTTGGTATAAATAAGCTTGGGGTTGCAGGGGGGATTTCCTGTCTTGCAAAAAGAAGTTTTGATTAGAAGAGCGATCTTCAATATTTACTGTTTTCCTGTATTTTGGTCTTTTTTATGACTTTTTGGTATTTGACATTTTGAGTACCAGCATTTCAATAGGGAGCCCTTGTACACATCAAGTGTTCACAGGCCACCACCTATTTTATCTTTTCTCATCTTTCATAAGGTTAAGATTAACCTTTGTATTAATCCTTCTTTTTATCAAAAGTAGTTAACAAGCTGTCCTTCAGTCATGCCATTAATTTACCTATCTTTTTTCTTTCCCTCAGAATTCAGGGGATTGGATCTTACTTGGGTGCTCCTGTTTCTAAACAAACTATTTCTAATTGTATATCCATGGCTGTCTCTTTTTCTTGTTCTTTCCCAGAAGCGTAGCTGGCTTAAGTAGCTCCCCATGCAGGTTCCATGAACTAACACCTCACTCTCAGCTCTTTAAATGAAGAGCAAAAAAAGTGACTTCTGCAAAACTTACAGTATGCTTCCTGCAGACAGTACCCAATCTGCGTGCCCCCGAGCTCTTCAAGTGAAGAGAAAAAAAAGTCAGTTATGTCTACTGACATATAGATACGAGACACAAACCCCTCCCTCCTGATCCAGCCATTCTGGTCCCATTTCTGTGCCCTGACCCCTATCTTCCTTCCTCACATTTTAGTAAAAAAAAAAGAATGAAAATAAATATTTTTTTATTTTAAACTTTAGCAAATTGCTTGTTACAAATTTAGCAAACAGTTGCTTCAGTGTATAACCTGCACGGAGCTCTATGGCACTCGGGTTTCGTTAAAAAAAAAAAAAAAAAAAACAAAGCAAAAAATTTTCTTTGTAAACTGTAGCAAACTGCATGGTACAAATGTAGCAAACAGTTGCTGCAGTTTATATACTGCACAGAATGCTATGGTGCTCGGGTTTTAATCTTATTGTTGGAGACTCGAGAGCCAACAGAGACATTTGCCTGAATGAGGGTGGGACATGTGTGGGCTTATGATATTTAGTTTCAGAGAATTGGTTGGTTGCATAAATTACCACCATCAGCCAAAAAGATTTGCTGCAGTTTAGATGAAGTGATACAGTGCTCAGGTTTGACCACAAATGCAATACTAGTTTTTAAAACATAGTATTGCACCAAATAGTGATCAAAATGATGGATGGCCAATTGCACTCCTAACACTTTGCACCTGGGGTGGTTGCCCCATTTGCCCCACCCTAGCTATACTACTTCTCATTCCATAGTAGGTAAGGCTCATTCCACTAGTGCTGCTGCATCTTCAGGAGCTTTCTTCAAAGGTTTAGATTCCAAATGTATTTTTGAAGCAGCTACTTGGTCCTCTTTTCATAGCATCACACAACATTACAAGATTGATGTTTTTTCTAATAACAGAGCAGGGGTGTTCATTCAGTTTTGCTAGGTCTTTTGTGACATAACCCTGTTCAGGGTTCCTTCTCCCTACTTCCATAGACAACTTTGGGAATCTCCTATAGATTATTAATACTGCATTAGGGATTGTGGAAGGACATAGTACAGCTGGTAGGTTCTTTTATGTTTTCCACCTTTTGTTTGACTGGAAAATATGTTTGTAGCTGCTTCTGTATTGGGCTTTTAATAGTGTAGTAGCAGTATTTAAAAAAGTGACTAGTATTTCGGATCCATTACTTCTGATTTGTTCATAGGTTCATAGATTGGTACTAGGCTATTGGCCCTAGGGCCTATACAAGCCTAGCCATAACAATTCCCTGGCTATTTCTTCCCACAGTATTTATTTCCATGGACCCCTGTCTAGCAGGATGACTGACATGATCCCCGGGGTGAATTTCCTATCTCTCATCCAGTCATCAAGGTTCCTTTTGAAGAGGGCCAAAGAGGCGCTCTGCTTGACATGTATGGGTAGGCTATTCCAGAGTCTGGGGAGTCTCTTGGTCAGGAACCTATCCCTCCAGCATGTTTTGTTCATTGTGATGACAAGGTTTAGATCCGTGGACCTTGTGTCTCTGAGGGATTGGGATTTCTTTAAGTGTAGCATGTCCAGCAGCTCTGGATTTGACATGGCCTTGTATGTTAAGCAGAGATCGCCTCTGAGTAGACGATATGTGACAGAGTATAGGTGGAGTTTTTTTAGACGGTCAGCATAGGGTATGCTTTAGGCCTGTGATTCTTTTAGTGAGGTATTTCTGCGGCCTTTCCAGTTGTTGCAGATGTCTTGAGAGGTACATACCAAATGGGGCATTGTATTCTATAATGGGTCTAATGAGGGATGAGTATAGTGGGACAATGACCTCCTTTTTTCTGGATGAAAAGCCCTTAGTGATGAGGTGTGCCACATAGAAGGATTTCCTGACTGTTGTGGCAATGTGGTTAACGAAGGTCAGACTACTGTCCACCTGTGTCCCTAAGTCTCTTATCACACTTTTGGTGTTTAATGTACTGCCACCTATGTGGTAATTCACGGGTACATGTTTTTTCCCAAAGGGGATAACTATACATTTCTTGGCATTGAGCTTGAGCCCATGGCTCTGGCACCAAGCATCTGTTTCTGTAAGGCCCTTTTGAAGAATATCCACATCATTTGGGGATTCAATAATGGCTCCCAGTTTGCAGTCATCTGCAAACTTTGTTAGCCAGAGTCCCTTAGTGTTGGCCTGTACTTCAGAGAAATAGATGCCAAACAAGAGTGGTCCCAGGACTGAACCCTGAGGTACTCCACTTGTCACTTGTCTGGAGCTGGATTTGGAGTCGGCTACTTTTACAGTGTGGGCTCTGTCAGTAAGCCAGTTGGCAACCCATCGAGTGATGTAGGGATTAATGCCCAGCTTAGTAAGCTTATCTATGATTCCAGAGTGAGGGATGGTGTCAAAGGCCTTGGCGAGGTCCAGATAGGCTGTGTGGACCACCTTACCCTTGTCCACAGCTCTGGAGACTGATTCGAAGAAGTCAGTCAGGTTCAGGAGGCAATATTGGCACTTCACAAACCCAAACTGCATGTGGTCCAGTGTTTGAAGGTTGCCAGTGTCTTTGTTTATAAGTTCCACGATAATACGTTCCATGGCTTTGCAGATCAGGCTCGTCAGGTTCCAAGGTGGATCCCCCCTTGTGGAGTGTAAGATAAGAAGTAGACATCTTTGCAAAAAAATGAAAGGCACAACTAGCCCTGGCATCCTGTACAAATAGTGCTTGATTTAATTGTAAAAGACAAACAATGGCCATTCATGGACAAGGATACAGTGGCACGCTTCACTGGTGACATCCAAATTTGAAATATTTTCACTGGCACCTTAGGCAATGAAGTTAAGAAAAGTGTATAAAATAACAAGAATAATCAAAGCATAATCATTTGTTGCTGTCAGAGAACTTACAAACAATGATCTCATCATTTCTAATTCATAGGCTTCATAAATCTTTTTATAGAGCCTGTAGTTTTATAACCATCATTAAACAATAGGATGAGTTGGTCAAAAAATATCAAAGCTGAATAAATCCATATACCCAGGTTCTTAAATTAATCCACCATTTCAGTCAGTGTATGCTGTATTAAATATTTGCCTTTTGGTCTATCCCTGGAATTCACAAAGGGCTACACTGAGCAATAAGCCTTTCCCAAGAGTGGCTACCTCGTCATGGCCATATCCGATTCAGTCCCACAAGTGGCTAACTACCCATGGTAACCCTATTTAATTCAGTCCCATGAGTGGCTAACTCCTCATAGTAACCCTCTCCGATTTAGTCCCATGAGTGGCTAACTTCTCATGGTAACCCTGTCCAATTCAGAGACTACACTGCTGCACCAATTTTCCACTAACCGAAGCATCAGTGTGAAGGACAGTCCTGCTGTCTATGATACAGGGTAATAAGTTAATTCAGGGTAGTGTTTAATGTTAATTATCTATGTGCTTTCCCATGGAAATGCCTGAGCCTATTTATTTCTGCTTCCAAGTGGTTTAGCTAATTGGTTGGTGGGTTGCATAAATTACCACCATCAGCCAAAACATTTTAACATGACCTGTAACATGATGTTCTGTAACAATATAATTACAGCTATGAATGAAAAATTGTGCTGTGATATCATTTATATAGATTTAACTTGATCATTTGACAGCGCCATGCACAAAACACTGATCAATAAATTAGAACTAGATATTGATGTACTCTTGATAAGATGGATAGCTGTATGGCTTACAGATAGGACATGGTAAGTATCATACAGCAATTGGACAGGTAAAATTCTTGTTTACAGTCATGGTGTCCCACTTGGCTCTGTCCTAGGCCCTTACTTAACTTTTTCATCTGAAGTGTTCTCAAGTCTATCTGCAGATGACCTGAAATTGGGTAAACTGATTATGCGTGTTACAGATAAGGTATGTCTACAAATGAACTTGACTAAATTGACCATTTGGGCACATGAAAATAATATGCTTATAAGTACAATAAAAGCTAAGCTTATGAGATTTGGGAGACATAAATTGAAAGGTGAATATTTTATACAGCCCACAGTGATTGAAACTTTAGATTCATTTAAGGACCTAGGTATATGGATAGAGCCTTCTTTGAGTTTTTCTAATCATATCAACCAATTAGTTAATGATAGTTATAGAACTATAGGTCGTATAAAAAGATTTATAAAGTCTAGGAAATCAGAAATGTTGAAGTCATTGTTTGCTAGTTACATTAGCCCCAAACTTGAGTATGAAATAACAATATGGAACCTTATATAAAAAAAAAAAAAAAACAACCATGAGTAACCTGGAAAGAGTACATCAGAAATATACCAAGAACATCCATGGATGTAAACATTTAAGTTGTTATGGAAGATTAAAATATCTGAACTTGTACAGTGTCTCTTATAGATATTTTAGAGGATATCTTATTCAGGTATATAGGGCATTTCGAGACAACTACCTCTGGGAATGTTTGGGGTTATCAAAAAGTAGTAGAAAATCATCAGGCATCCTATGTAGAAGATTCTGTAGGAATGAGAAGTGTACTGATTGGTTCTCTGAGAGAGCAGCTGATGCATGGAACAGATTAACAAATTACATTAAGGCAAGTACTAGTTTAGATATTTTTAAGAACACCCTGGACACTTATTATGGGAACAACTGTTTTGGTATATTGGCAGACTAGAAGGACATTAATGCCCGTGTTGAAATATTTGTGTTTATGTAAAGACGGCGGTCACCTATTGAATTCAATGGAGGAACCCTCAGTGTAGATAAATTTAGAAAGGTTCAGCAGAAACATAAGGATGAGAGATGCAGGAGTGTGTGCATGTATGTGGCAATGTTTGTTCATGTCTGTGGGAGTATAAATGGAGTCATTTGATTGTGGGGGGGGTGTGAGTGTGTGTTTGCTGGGGGGGTCACTGTAGGGGGTTAGTTAGGGGGACTGTGTGTGTGTGTGTGTGTGTGTGTGTGTGTGTGTGTGTGTGTGTGTGTGTGTGTGTGTGTGTGTGTGTGTGTGTGTGTGTATTTCTCAGTGTGCAGCTGGGTGAATGGGTAAGTGCCATGAAGAATTTCTTCATAGTAGCTAAAATGATTTCATGGACTTGGTCACATTCTGAGAGTTCTAGCTACAGCATCCACTCCATGGCATACAGAGAGAGAGAACGAGATCTGACTACATCCAGATAACCCAAGACTGAGTAGCATTTCTTGCATTGGAGAAGCTAATTGAGTCAGAAAAAGTATGAAGAGGCTGAACTTGCTCGGATCTGTAAAGGTGTTTGTGTGTGTGTGGGGGGTACATGCTTAGAGACTCTGCCTCTTTTTGATCCTATTGATGGAGACTCAAGAGCCAAAAAAGACATTTGCCTGAATGAGGGTGGGGCCTATATGGGCTTATGATACTTGAAGAAGCAAGTGACAGCCCAGTACAATGTCCATCAAATCAGTCTAAGAGGCCTCATTAAGCATGTGATAGGACAGTACAGAGGAAGAAAATTGAAAACCCAATCTTTTGCTTGGATGGTGGCCCCACTCTTGATGTGAATGACGCTGACCCTGAACCTTTGGGAAATGAGTGAAATGCATTGCTCTTGCATCTGGGGAACAAATGATTCATTAGAATGTCTAAGAGGTAAAGATCAATGGATAGAGGGATACTGGAGCCAAAAATAAATGAGTAGTGTGCTTAGGAGCAAAGCATGCATTTTGAGAATTGTAGTATTTAGAAAAATCCAGGGTGCTGTGGAAGAACAGTTATAAGGAGTATAAGAATCATGGTTGGGGTACACCCTGCACCTGCCGGAGAAGGAGAACCTAATTTGCTAGCAAGGAGCTATGAGAATAATTTCAATTAACATTCTGGGCTGTAACCAATGTATTATAAACAAATAGGAGAAAAGAAACTAAGCAGACAAATCTCCCTGCCTTCCTGCTTTTTTTTGGATGTTCATAATGTACTATAACAGGGAAGAAATTTCTTGTTTTGTCAGAGAAGAAATGGGTGAGAAGATCTGCTTAAGCAACTTCAGGACAATACCTCAGCTCTAACAACATGAACATGCTTTTAAAAAGTAAGAGGACAAACCCAGATAACTGCAGTGTGAACGACTTTGGATTTAAGTTTCTCTAGGATCATTCAGGAGAAACAGTACTGAGCAGATAGAAATCTAACCAAACATCTAGGATTGTAGTAGATGCCAATAGTAATTTTTATATGAAAGGACCATGTAAGTATTCACTTTTCTGTGCAGAGACTTGCCTAATTGTTTTATAATGATTTAAAAGCAATCAGCATCAAGACATATGTAACAGGTCCCTTTTTATGCCACTTAGTTCCCCCTTTCTAATGGTCATTTTCTTCACTGATTTCTAAGCATATAATAGTTTTCCAGTGGAATTTCTCAAAATAAACCCAAATTAGTAACATTTCTGCAGTTATGCAATTTGTGCATACAAATACTGAAGTGCATATTTAAATAATTTCCAGTGTCTGTGTATATTTCTATTATTTATTGTTCAGCGCATCAAATTATCCTTATTGGGCAAAATCATGTTTAGATTTTGGAGTCAAGATTAGGTTTCTGTTTATTCATAACATTTTTAGAGTCAATTGTAAGTGAAGGAGCCACACCCACTTATTTGTTTGGAAATGGCACATCCTTTCAGTCTTTGCTCTCTTAATTTACTGTATATGCATAGTCTATAAATATAAGTGTATTGATATATATACATACATATTTATATTTTGTAGTGTTGTTGAGCTACCCTTGTTATACATGCACAGTATTCATGTCACAAATGTTTTACTCCTTTTTACTTCGCTGCTCATGATGTATGGCCTAAAAGAGTAAAAGGGAAAGGAAAAGTTAAAGAAGAGAAAGCTGCTTTTAGGTAGGTGGAAACATTAGAGGGAGGATGGAAAGTAGTGCAATCATTTCTAAAGATATGTTGATGTTAGGTCTCAACAGGCTATGGAGGAGCCAGCAGAAGGACAGGAACTGAGTGAGGCTTTTGAGAGGTAGGAGAGCAGTGGGGGAAAGAAAAGGAAATGCAGAGATGGCTGAAGTGGCTGCTGTATAGCAGAATAAGGTAGAACTACATCACATATTCTGTGAGGGAGCCCCAAGATGTTTTCGAGAATGTTATTAAGAAATACATATTTTAAGGTATGTATAAAGGGAGAGTGGTACAGTTTGATACTGGACATAAAGGAGAAGGCCTGGCCTACAAGGAAAGTGGGAGAGAGGAAACAAAGCTGGCTGTAACAGTGTGTCTTAAAGGTTATAAAAGTAATTGAAAGTTGGTGGGTGATAGTAGGAAGGTAGTACTAGTAGCAATAGTAGTAGTAGTAGTAGTAGTAGCAATAGTAGTAGTAGTAGTAGTAGTAGTAGTAGTAGTAGTAGCAATAGTAGTAGTAGTAGTAGTAGTAGTAGTAGTAGTAGTAGCAATAGTAGTAGTAGTAGTAGTAGTAGCAATAGTAGTAGTAGTAGTAGTAGTAGTAGCAATAGTAGTAGTAGTAGTAGTAGTAGTAGTAGCAATAGTAGTAGCAGTAGTATTCATAAATATTATTTTATTTATTTATTTACTCTTTGTTAACCAGGTAGGTGGACTGGTCAGTTGATCATTTTCAGCCACAACCCAGGTGAAAAACATTGATGCATAATCCATCTACAGAAGCATTATACAAAATACAATATCAATTTTTCAGAATGTCATGGTACAGTCATGAAATTATTTATTTATTTAACATTTGTTTACGGGGAAGGTCCAACTGTTTTTTTTCCTGTTTTCTGAGGAGGCCCAGGGAGACGAGTGCCAATGACAAAAATTTGTGCATGCACTTGACATACATAGTTATGAACAGAAGTTTACAATGAGCCTTAGAAATGTGATTGTCGAATACAGAGTGTAAGTCACAAATTCATATTGAAAAATAGGGAAGAGAATAATATTAGATGTTAAGTTGTCAATCCCGCCTTCATTCTTGCTGGATGGGTTCGGAGCCGATCCTCGGCTCCGACTCGGCACTTGCTTAGCTTGAGAACTCCTTTTACCAGCTCGAGGCAACCCTATATCCCATGATGCAAGGCGGAACTACCTCAGATCTCGTTTGCCGCTTTGCGAAGAGGTCTCCTTTTTTGCCAGCTGAGGTAAGTTTGAGTTTTCAAACAGCTTTAGTCAGGGTTTATCTTCCCCTTTTTCCTTTTTTTTAGTGTATAGTGTCACATTTAATCACCCTATTCCCTTATAGAAAAAAATTTTACTTTATAAAAAGTTTTAAAAAAATTTTCAGTTAGGCCTAGGCCTTCCTTATTAATCCCTATCTGTGTGTCTGTGTTTGGGGATTAATTTGTGTGACTGTTTTTGGTGTGTGTGTGTCTGTGTGAGTATTTTATTACTCTTTTTCCTTAGACTATGTCTAAAGAGGTAAAGGTCTCGGGCTTCAAGAAGTGTGACTCGTGCTGTCAGAAAATGTCTCTGACAGACGGTCACACTTCTTGTGTTTACTGCCTGGGGCCTTTACACCTGCAGGACTCCTGTGCTTTGTGTCACTCTTTTAGCCAGCGAGTCCTGCAGGAAAGGAAGAACAAGTTAATCCTCCGTGGCTTGCTAAAGCCGGAAGGTTCACCCACTAAACCTGGGTCCAGTAAGCCTTCCAAGCCATCCAAGGGTCAGGCTACAGCTTCCAAGCCTCCCTCGGTGGCTCCGACTCCTTCGGAGTCGAGATCGGCTCCGGCCGGAGCCGATCTTTCTCCTTCTCAGCTAGGGTCGGTTCCGATCGGTTCCGACACCCAATCTGCTGTTGCCTTGTCGGCTCCGGCTGGAGCCGACACAGTATCCAGTATCGGAGCCGAGAAGCCTTTGGCTCCATCTGGAACCCATAGGAAGTCGGCTTCGATGACTTCCTCCAAGAAGAGATCTCGGTCCCCGTCTTTGGAATCTATCCACTCAGCTCCGGGGTCTCCTCTTTTGTCGGAGCGGAGTCATCGGAGCCGATCTTCGAGATCTTCCAGACTGTCTGACCACGATTTAGAGAGGGTGGTAAGCAGGCTGTTAAAGTCGCAGGCACTGGCCCAAATGCTCCATAGCCCGTCTCAACAGACTTCGGCTATTGCTTCACCCCTTGAACTTCCTCCTCCGAATCCCCACCAGAGTTCAGAGCCGGAGCTTCTCGGGACAGCGACTGTTTCGGCGCCGGAACCGATACATCCTTTTTCGGCTCCGTCGTCTTCGGCTCCGATCTCCTCCTTGAGACCTTCCTTGGAGGGATCCGGTTGTCGAGTTTCCCTAGTCGGCTCTGAGGGGGCTAGTGGCATCGGACCCTTGTCCGACCCCGCTCTCCCTCTCGGGGCTTCGGCTTTGGTAAGCTCGGCACCGACATCGGCCTCGGAGCCTTCCCTCTCAGTGGGGCCGGGAATTCCTATTTCCTCGGAACGGGAATATTCCGGTCTCCCGGGGAGGGGAGCCTTTGAGGTGATGAGGAGTGTCCTGGCTCCTGAGCCAGGTCAACGGTCCATCCCTCTAGCTCCTCCCACTTCGGTGCCTGTAGACGCCTCTTGCCAACCTCTTGCTCTCAGGCCCAGGGATCCATCGCCCCAGGTTTCCCCATTGGGAATATCTTCCTCTTCCGAAGTTTCTTCTGATCCTGCAGGTGAACCCCCTCGGAAGAGGACGTGTAAGAGGAAACACACAGACTCCCCTGAGTCTACTACATCTGATACCGACTTAGATGAGTCAGAGGGTTCCCCACGATCCCCCTCTGAGGATGTCTCCTTTTCAGACATCCTTGAGCTCCTCAAACAGAGGGGGAATTGGCCATCCATTGACCCCTCCGAGGATGAGTCGGTATACCTGGAGGCTTTTGGATCCCGACCCTCCACCTCCTGGGTGTCTCCGCCTTTCGACCCACTTATGCAGGTAGTGGCTCGAAAGGCGTGGGCAGCTCCAGATTCTGTGGAACCTGTCCCCAGGAGACCATCCAAGTTTATTACGGCCCCTACGGACAAACAGTTTCTTTCCAAGGGCGTCTCTGTGGATGCTATGGTGGTGGCGGCCGCCACTAAGAAGGAACTTGCGGATCCTTCAGTACCTGTCCATCCTCCTAACAAGGATTCTAGGACCATGGACAGGTATGGAAAGCGGATGTTTTCTTCAGCGACCTTTGCTAGTGACAGAAAATGATATCAGGGATGTTTTTAGTCATTATGGTCGTGTTAATTACAATGGCACTAATTTAACTAAACAAGAGGAGCTTACATTAGGTAGAATTTTGGCCACAGAGAACATTAGAATTATGAAACCCGATAAGGGCAGTGGCATTGTGATAGTGGATAACAGTGATTATGTCTCTTATATGAATGCAATGTTGACAGATGAAACATACATGGAAGTTAGTAAAAATGAGATAAACATAGCACATAAGAGGATTGATGCTACACTTTTTGACATGTTATATCAAGGAGAAGTGGACGAACATGAGTGGCGATTTTTACAGAATGACTTTCCCGTGATCAGTGGGATTTTTGGCATTCCAAAAATACATAAAGGCTTGGACAATCTACAATTTAGACCCATAGTAGATGGTAAACGCAGTAAGACATATTTTATTAGTAAATTTCTGGATTATCACTTGAAACCAGGTATTGGATTTTACACACATATTCTTAAGGACTCTTGGGATTTTTTGGGGAAAATTAGAACTATAGTGTTTGAAGACAATGATACCTTTATTACCTTGGATGTATGTAACTTATACACGGTTATACCCCATGATACTGGATTGGAGTGGTTAGAGGAACAATTATATCACACTAACCTGTATGAGCAGAACAAGATCAATGTTTTAGTTAAATTAATGGGCATTGTATTAAAAAATAATTTTATATTTTTTGATGGGGCCTATTTTAAACAGGTTAGTGGTGTAGCCATGGGGGCAGCGTGTGCCCCGGGTTTTGCTAATTTTGTTTTAACTTATTGGGAATTAAATTATGTTTTTAATTCTGATTATTACAAATATATTAAATTTTATGGTCGATTTTTAGATGATTTATTTATTGTTTGGAATGGGGAGCAAGCAATTTTAAAAGGTTTTTTAGAGTATATTAATAACAGTGTATCCTTTATAAAATTTACACATGTTACAAGTCAGGAAAGTATTAGTTATTTGGATATCAAATTAACTTATGACAAGGTTAATAAGAGGTTAGTATCAAACATATACAGAAAGTCCACGTTCTCAAATTCGTACCTACATTTTGATAGCTGGCACCCTCACCATCAGAAGAAAGCGGTAGTTAAAGGCCAGATGGTGAGGGCAGCAAGGATGGTCAGTGAGGACTTGGATTTTGATCATGAAATTAAATACATTAGCAGTTTATTTTTAAATAGGGGATATCCACTTGACTTTTGTAGTGAAATAGCCAAAGAAGTGAGATATAAAAGAAGTAAGGGTATATACAAGGCTATATTGTATAGTAAAGACTTGACTTCCAGTGAAAATCATCCAATTCAAGGTGTAGATGTGAATAAATTTATTTGTCATAATATTCCTTTGTATATTACCACTTTCAATGGTCTGTCTTCATGTATAAAAGATATCATTAACAAAAATTGGAAACTTATTAGTACAGATAAATCACTTGATGAAATGTTTACAGGTAATGTTACATATGTTTTTAGGAAGGACACTTCTTTTAAGGACACATTTGAGAGTTTGAATGCTAACACCAAGAATAGTTCACAAAAGCCTGTGGGTAATTTCAAATGTGGTAGATGTTCAACGTGCAAGCACATGATTAATATTGACAAAGTTGTGATGGTCAATAAACATAGTATTAGGATAAGTCAGCATATTAATTGTTACACACAAAATGTTGTTTATATCGCAGTTTGTCAACAATGTGAGGGGTTTTATGTAGGGAAGACTAGTAGACACCTAAGGGAGACGTCTTTTAACTTGTTTGTGATTTTCAATAAAGTGTCTTGGAACGTTTATGGACCTTGGATTTCTTTGGTGAGCAGCATCCATTTGTGTACTCCACAGCGTTGTTCATATCGATTGGGGCACCTATTCCTGTGGTTTTCCTTTTGGTATACCTGGAGGCTTTTGGATCCCGACCCTCCACCTCCTGGGTGTCTCCGCCTTTCGACCCACTTATGCAGGTAGTGGCTCGGAAGGCGTGGGCAGCTCCAGATTCTGTGGAACCTGTCCCCAGGAGACCATCCAAGTTTATTACGGCCCCTACGGACAAACAGTTTCTTTCCAAGGGCGTCTCTGTGGATGCTATGGTGGTGGCGGCCGCCACTAAGAAGGAACTTGCGGATCCTTCAGTACCTGTCCATCCTCCTAACAAGGATTCTAGGACCATGGACAGGTATGGAAAGCGGATGTTTTCTTCAGCGACCTTTGCTATGCGTTCGCTGAACTACCTTTGTCACTTCACCAGGCTTCAAAGAGATATTCTCAAGGAACTAGGTGAAGTGGTCCAGGATCCTTCTGCTGCTGGGGCTCAAGAAAGATTACCTCACAGCTAGCAATCCTGAATTCCTTATCCAACTCCTCCATGCGGCTCATATCCTATGCGGCCGATGGAGCGAGCAGGGCCGCAGGCACAGGAGTGGCTCTTAGACGTCAAGCCTGGATGCGGCTTTGTAATTTTGCGGACCCCTTTAAGGCATCCTTCACCAATACCCCTTTGATGGTTCGGCTTTGTTCGGACCTCAGGTGAAGGATACCTTGACCAGGTGTGAGCAGGACGGTAAAACTCTTTCTGCCGTTGGAGTCCATTTTTCCACCCCTTCTAGACCATATCCCAAGGGTCAGAAGGGAGGGAAGATGTGGTTCCGCAAAGCCCAAGGAGCTACACCGGACACACGTGGTCAGTTTACCCCCAGAGGCAGAGGGGGTAACAATAATAGACGCTGCCCTAGAGGCAGGTGGGGTCCTCAGAACCAGGGCAACAGGGAGTCTCTTCCTGAGAAGCCCTTTCAGCACCCCTGAGGTGTTGCCCGACTGTCCACCCTTGGAGGCAGTCGGGGGAAGGATTTCGCTGTACCCAGTAGCCTGGCATTCCCTTTCACAAGATATGTGGGTACAGTCGATCATATCCGAGGGTTACAAAATCCCCTTCGAAAGGTATCCCGTACCTCAACAATCCCTTCCAGACATCTCACCCGGTCAAAGGGATTTGCCAGAACAGGAGGTTTCAAAGCTCCTAGAAAAAAGAGCCGTCCAGACTGTTCCGGCAGACCAAGTAGGATCCGGCGTCTACTCGAGATTCTTTTTGGTCCCCAAAAGGATGGGAGATTGGAGACCAATATTAGACCTGAGCAGTCTAAACAGATTTGTCAAGAAGGCAAGATTCCGGATGGTCACGCTTCAGTCCATTCTGCCCTTTCTGGGCAAGGACAACTGGATGTGCTCTATAGACCTTCAGGACGCGTACTATCACATAAAGATTCACAGGCACTCCAGAAGCTCCGCTTTCGGCTAGGGACCAGTCATTACCAATTCAGGGCCCTGCCCTTTGGCCTCACTTCAGCCCCCAGAGTGTTTACCAAATGTATGGCAGTGGTCACAGCTCATCTGAGACATCAAGGATTCCAGGTGTTTCCTTATTTAGACGACTGGCTCCTCTCCACCACCACCAGGTGTCAGCTTCTTCACACCAGAGACTACACTCTGCAGCTATGCAGGAGTTTGGGAATTTCAGTGAATTTCGAAAAATCTTCTCTGCGGCCTTGCCAATCTATCACCTTTATAGGCGCAGAATTAAACACCGTCAAAATGTTAGCCAGACTAACAGATCAAAGAATTCTGGACATCCAAAAATACATTCGGATTTTATTGCAGAGCAGCAAAGTCAAAGCCAGGCTGATACTAAAGGTTCTAGGTCTTATGGCTGCGGCCATTGTTCTTCTACCACTAGCTCACTTCCACATGCATCTTCTCAGTGGATGTTATTCACTCAGTGGTCGTTCCACAGTCTTCCGATGAGGCACGAAATCTTAGTCACACAATCGTGCAGGACTCATCTGAATTGGTGGATATCTTCCCCTCTTCTTCATCAGGGCCGACCTTTTGTTCCCCCTCCTCCGGTTGCCACAGTTACTACGGATGCCTCTCTGATCGGGTGGGGGGGGCATTATCAGGGCAGGATGGTCCACGGGACGTGGCAACCCATAGAATACCATCTGCACATAAATGTCCTGGAGATGAGAGCGGTGCTTTTAACGTTGCAAGCCCTCAACGACTTTCTTCCCGTAGGGACTATTGCAGTACAAACGGACAACATGTCCGTGGTCTGGTACATCAACAAGCAGGGCGGGACCAGGTCCTATCCGTTGTGTCGAGAAGCTCTCAGACTTTGGCAATGGGCAGTCTCCTCTCATCGGTTTCTGATAGCAATGCACATCCCCGGCAGGTCCAACCTCTTGGCGGACAGACTGAGCAGATCCATTCTCATGCCTCACGAGTGGTCTCTCAATCAATCTGTAGTGGACCAGATTTTTCTGAAGTGGGGCACACCTTGTTGCGATCTTTTTGCTACACCCCAAAACAACAAGTGCCCCGATTTTTTCACCCTCTTTCCCCTTCCAGGCCAATCCCTGAGAGACTCTCTAACCCAGGATTGGCCCCGGGGACTTCTTTACGCTTTTCCTCCCTTTCCCTTGATTCCACAAGTCATTCAGAAAGCCACCGTTTTGAGGGCCAAGTTGATTCTCATTGCCCCTTACTGGCCTCGACAAATTTGGTTTCCGTCTCTGCATCATCACCTCCTGGTGCAGCCCTGGCATCTGGACCCAGTTCCGGATCTCTTGATCCACCAGTCGGGTCAACAGCACCGGGCCATTCATTCTCTCAACCTCACTGCTTGGTTGCTCCACTTCCTTCCCTAGCCAGGCTTCCGATGATCTCTGATTCGGTCAGAGACATCTTAGTGGCTTCTTTAAAGTCGTCCACCAGAACAGTTTATGCTAGCAAGTGGCGACGTTTTTCCATTTGGGCAAATTCCAGGAATATTGATCCCTTTACTGCTCCTGTGCATTCTGTTTTAGACTTCCTGGCTGAGGTTTTTCAGTCAGGATCTTCTTCATCTACAGTAAAAGTTCAACTGGCTGCTATTTCCAAGTATCATGTTGGCTTGCATGATCATAACATTATGTCTCATAGATTATGCAAGGCCTTTCTGAGAGGAGTTTTTCTCCTAAAGCCGCCGATAAAGCATCCTCCTCCGCAATGGGATCTAAATTTAATGTTGGCATCCTTGATGTTACCTCCCTTCGAACCGTCTGCCTCATGTTCTTTGAAATTATTGACCTGGAAAACTATATTTTTACTGGCTGTCACTTCAGCAAGAAGGGTTTCCGAGATTCAAGCTCTCTGCATCCGTTCCCCTTACTTGGTTTTTCATAAGGACAGGGTATCCTTAAGAACGAACCCGTCCTTTCTCCCCAAAATTGTGTCTCAAACCAATATTAATCAATCCATAGATCTACCAGTTTTTTTCCCAAACTATTCTGACAGAGCTGAACAAAAGCTTCATTTTTTGGATGTCCATCGTCAGCTCAGGTACTATTTGCATAAAACGAAACAATTCAGGAAATCGGATCAATTATTTGTCTCCTATGCAGAAAACAGGAAAGGTCTCCCAGTGTCTAAAGTGACCTTATCCAGATGGTTGTCTTCCACCATTTCTTATGTGTACTCTCTCAGAGGCAAGCAACTACCTTCTAAACCGAAAGCACACTCAACCAGGAGTCTATCCACTTCTGCAGCCTTTCAGGATAGACTACCCATTGATACCATTTGTGCAGCAGCTACTTGGGCCACTCCTCATACCTTTGTCTCTCATTACAAGTTAGATTTGGCCTCCAGAGACAGGGCCAGTTTTGGTTCCACAGTTCTCAAGAGTCTGTTCCATTGAGCCACCCGGGATACAGGTGCTAGGACGCGGTCCCATCCAGCAAGAATGAAGGCGAGATTGACAACTTAACATTTAGAAGTTATGTACCTACCATAACGTTCCATGTTAGTTGTCTTCTCGCCTTCTTTCTTGCGTCCCTCCCTCCTTCCCCCTGGCCTGGACAGATCTTGAAGAGTTCCTATCAGGTTGTTTCCTCCTGAGCCTTCATTAGAGGACTCTTTATTATGAACTTGGGTTTCCTAAATATGTTAGGTTAGTCCTTAGCAGGGTAG
The DNA here is from genome assembly GCF_019279795.1 of Protopterus annectens. Taxonomy (NCBI): domain Eukaryota; kingdom Metazoa; phylum Chordata; order Ceratodontiformes; family Protopteridae; genus Protopterus; species Protopterus annectens. Next base: position 1,322,282,568 of record NC_056731.1, on the reverse strand, counting down.
GTTAGCTACCAAACGAGATCTGAGGTAGTTCCGCCTTGCATCATGGGATATAGGGTTGCCTCGAGCTGGTAAAAGGAGTTCTCAAGCTAAGCAAGTGCCGAGTCGGAGCCGAGGATCGGCTCCGAACCCATCCAGCAAGAAAGAAGGCGAGAGAAGACAACTAACATGGAACGTTATGGTAGGTACATAACTTCTAATTTAAGCAAATATCACAGTACATAGCTAACAATGATGTCTAGTATACAGGCCTTTATTTAGCAAGGTAAAAAGACCGTGCCTAGTACAGTGGCATTAGTGAAGTAGGAAGAGGAAAGAGAGAGATTTCAGCTTGAAAGAGAAGGTATAGTTAGTAGCAAGGTAAGCTGAAGTAGGAAGAGGGGAGAAGGTAGAGGTGTATGGGTGAGAGTAGAAGGGAGAGTGTAGATTACGTTTTATGGAATACAGTTGTGGGGAGGAGGGGACGGTGGAAGTGGAAAAAAGGGGAAATAGTTAAATATTTAGAAGAAAGTATTTAAGAAATACAAACAAAAAAAAAAGGATTTTTATGCTGAGAATAATATGGTCAAACTGTAGAAGTGGAGTAAGGGAGAAGAAGATAGACTTAACAAGGGCCTGAACAAGGACAGAGCCAGTTATTAGTCAGATGGATCTTGAGAAGTTTTTTGAAGTGTGGGCGGTTAGAAGTATGTATAATACACTGTGGGATATTGTTCCAGATTTTGGAGATATAGTTGGCGTATAGCAAGTCACCGGCACTATTGTTAGACTAGAGGTCTGTAGAAGAGATTTATTTGAGGAGCAGAGGAATCAAGAGTTGGTGTGGTGTTGCAGCAGGTGTTGGAGAGCTGAAGTTTTATCTGGTTGGTGGACCAGTCTGTCGGTAAAAATGAGTTGACTGTAGATTAGGTAATGGGGTAATTCTAACCAGTTAAGTTGTTTTAGGGCTAGGCAGTGGTGGGTCCTATGTGGGGAATTTGTTGCAAATTTTGATATTTTATAGTAGCAAGCTTCAAGTTTTGTTAAATCTGTCTTCTATAAGTTGGTGAAAATAGGGCAGACATATAGTAGGGTAGAAAACAAATGGGTTTTGACTATTGCCTGCCTTGTACTGCAAGTGAGGAATTGTTTAATTCTATAAAGTGAGCCAAGTTTCATGTGTGTCTTTTTGATTGTTTGGGCTAGGTGTAGATCAAAATTCATTTTGTTGCCAGTGAGGACAGTTTTGTTTGAGTTACTGTCACTATTGTGGTGTTGTTAGCAGAATATATTTGGAACAAGGATGAGGTGTCAAGTGATTCGCTTGGGGAGAAGAGCATAACTTTTGTTTTGGGTTAAGGATTAGTCGATAGCTTGTTAACCAAGTTCAACAGCAGAGAAGGATTGTTGTGCTGCAATGTTGAATTGTTGAAGTGTGTGAGCCGCACAGATTAATGTAGAGTCATCAACATACTGAGTAATGGTGGCAAAATGTGTAGCAGTATGTGGTTTGTTGGTGAAAATAGTGAAAAGGAAAGGTCCAAGAATTGAGCCCTGTGGTACACCCATGTTAACAGACAATAGCGGTGACAAATCTTGCTGCCATATTACAGCCTGTTGATTTCCAGTTAGATAACTGTAGTACCAGACAAGAGATGAGCGACTGAGTTTTTAGGTGGGAGAGTTCTGTGAGGAGTTTCTGGTGGGAGATTGTATCAAAAGCTTTTGATAGATCTAAGAAGACGGAGGATACATGTTTGCCTTAATTTCTGAATTGTTTGATAGTGTTAGTAAAGTTTAGGAGAGCAGTTGTGGTACTATGATCTGGGTGGAAGCCATGAAATATGCACAGTGTGGTGACATCATACACTTATAGCAGAGTACTGTATTATATATAAGGTCAAACAACTGAAAAAGTAACAAGTGCCTTTAAGTAAAAGTTAGTGACGGTATGTTTTAAGGTTGGTCGAAAGCTGGACTGATTACAAAAAAAAAAGTTGTATGTAGTAAAGTGGAAGCATGAAGGAGAAGTGGGCTGCTATGTTGAACTTAAGGACAAAATAAATTAAGTTACAGTTAAGTGGGGAAAAGTCAGTAAAAGCGATTCCAGGGAAGAAAACATAGAAGGAAGGAGCTCTACTGCAACAGGTATGAAGGTGCATTACAACTGAAAGGCAGTGTGGACTGGAGAGGATACATAGAGTATGAGTACTAGATGGAGTGTCACAGCAACAAGTTGCTTCTTTTCTTCCTGTATAATTCTGAATTTTAAAGCTGTTATGTTGGTTAGAAATTTCTTTTGAACACAGTACAAAATGCAACAGAAACTAAAGAAAAGCAACAAGTCTGTTGTGATCAACCAATCTGATGTTGTCATTTTCATTCGTTCTTAAACCTGTGGGTTATGGATCTGACCCATGGCTCCAACTCTCCTGCTTTACAAGCTTATGATCTGAAGCTCAAGCTCCTCCTCTCCATCCCATAGTGCATCATTCCCCCTGATTACCTCAGATCTCGTTTCCCACTCATCTGTAAAGCATCAAGGTTCCATTGCTCTAGAGCTCCTTTAAAGTTTTTTTGGTCAAAAACCATAAGTCATCCTTGAGCTGTGTGTTTCCTGCTATCCTCTCCTCCCTTTTTGTCTCCTTAGCTCAAAAAAAATATTAAAAAGAAAAAGAAAAAAACTTTATTTGCTCTAGCTAGATGGTCTTTGTGTTTCACTGTTGCAGTCATTACATTTGTGTTATCTGCTTGCAGGTAGCCCTCAGTCGGCCTGATTAACAAAGTCTTGGGTCCTGTGTCGGTTGCTGTCCCTTCTTCCATGACATCAGGTCATCAGGGGTATAAAACATGCAGCCAATGCCATTACATCAGTCTTTCTGCCGTGCGGTGCCCAAAGCAGAAGCAGTTCGCAAGTGCCGGTTGGCCGACTCCTGAAATTTTCGTTTTTGAGTTTCAAAACCGAAGTCTTCAACTAAAGCTAAGTACCCCATTGGGGAAACTTTTTCTTGCTCCTTACTAATGTCAGTAAAAGTTAATAGTTGCATTACTTGTGGAAAGCAAATACCTCACAAAGATTTTAATTCGTACTGCATTCCTTGCCTAGGCCCTGACCATGACGTACCTTACTGTCGGTTTTGTGCTTTATTTAATCAGTGCACTATCCGTCTTTGGTATATTTTCACCTCTAAATATTTCAGTTCTCGGTTTAATTATCCTGAAATGTCATCGCTTAGCCATCCGACTACCGGGACCGAAAAAACGCAGAGATAAAGACAGAGACAGGCCGCCTAGGTCCAAAGCTGCCGACGACGCTTCTCCTAAGCCAGTCGCCAGTTCACTGTTACTCAGTGAGGTGCTTTCGCAGCCTCTGATACCCGCTACATCTGATTCACAGGCCTATACTGAAACCCATTCGGAGTCCGGTATGCCACGATGTCTCTACCTTGGATGGGTCCGGAGCCGCTATGCAGGCACCGGCTTCTGAGGGTGTATTCAGGCCTACGGACTTGCCTGTTAAACCGACGCCTCCTTCTTCATTTAGGCCTACATCTCAAACCATGCCTAAGAAACCGACGCCAAGGCCGCATGCTCAGGTCTCTATGCCTAAAAAACAAATGATAAAAATGGCTGAAGATCTTATAACTCTAATCAGGGGAAGCCAACCTCCCCCTTCTAAGAGACCTAGAACTGAAGTTATTTATGAATCTTCTGACCAGGATTCTGATTTTTCTGATTCTTCTGATGATCTGGATTTGCCCTTATCTACTTATGAGGATTCTGATGCAGAGGACTCTATTCCCTCTGCTTCCCCCCTAGAGGATTTTTTTTTTTTGGTGAAACCTTACATACTCTTAAGGGAGCATTTCCACTGGGAATGCCAGGATTTTTCTGATTCAAAAAAGAGGCTTAGGGATTTCTTAATCCTGCCTCAGCATAGGCCTTTAGCTATTCCTCCTGTACTAGACATTGTTGATGATGCATTTCGGAATCTAGTTTGACCCCTGATTCTTTGCCTCCTGCTCCCAGAAAACCTGACAGATATTACAGAGTTCCTGATTCACACAAGTTCCTTTTTAAAAATCCTATTGCGGATCCAGAGACTATTTCACAGGGACCCAAGGGCATTAAGGCTTCTACTGCTAAAAATCCTACCCCTTCTGATAGAGACTCCAGGGTGCTGGATAGATGGTTCATATTTTCATAGGTTCATACTAGGCTATCTGCCCTGGGGCATTTATAAGCCTAGCCTGATTGTGTTTGGCTTACGCCACCCCTTGATTTGAGTATACTGTGCCCTTTTTAAAGTTTAGTTTACTGTGCCTCTGTCTAATAGTGACACGGAAGTAATCCCGGGGACAAACCTACAATCCCCCATCCACTCATCAAGATTCTTCTTGAAGAGAGTCAGTGAGGTGCTCTGCCTAACATGAATTGGAATTCTATTCCAGAGCGAAGGGACCCTCTGGGTTATGAATCTCTTCCTCCAGCATGTTCTATTTATTTCTGTGCTGAGGTTCAAGTCCCTCGAGCACGTGGCTCTAAGGGATTTAGATTTACTGAGGTGGAGCATGTCCACTAATTCTGGGTTGGACATAGCTTTATATGTCAGGCATAGATCGCCTCGAAGTAGGCGGTATGCAGCTGAGTAGAGCTGGAGTTTTTTTAACCGAGCAGCATATGGCATCTATTTGAGTCCCTTGATCCTCCTGGTGAGGTACTTTTGGGGTCTTTCTAATTGCTGCAGGTGTCGGGTAAGGTACATCCCAAAGGGGGCATTGTATTCTATGATGGGCCTGATGAGGGATGAATAAAGGGGCACGATTACCTCTCTTGATCTAGATGTGAATCCTTTCATGATGAGATGGGCTGTGTAGAAGGTCTTTCTAACCACTTTGGCAGTGTGGTTGTCAAAGGAGAGATTGCTATCAACTTGGGTCCCCAGATCCCTAATTACTTTCTCTGTACTTAATGGGTTACCACTTATGTGGTAATTTGTGGGCACATTGTTTTTGCCAAAGGGTATGACTATACACTTTTTGGCATTTAGCTTTAGACCATGGCTCTGGCACCAGTTTTTTGTCTCTGCGAGACCTTTTTGAAGGATGTTTGTGTCAGCTGGAGAGTCGATTATGGCGCCCAGTTTGCAGTCATCTGCGAACTTGGTGAGCCATAGTCCTCCCACGTTGGCCTGTACCTCAGAAAAGTAAATACTGAACAAGAGAGGTCCCAGGACAAAACCTTGTAGGATGCCACTTGTGACCGGTTTCGAGTCTGACATGGCTCCAGCAACTTTGACTCTGTGGGTTCTGTCTTTGAGCCAGTTTGCGACCCATCTTGTGACATAGGGTTTTATTTTTAGGCTGAATAGCTTATCTATGATGCCCGAGTATTGTATCAAATGCCTTTGTGAGGTCCAGATAGGCTGTATGGACTACCTTCCCTTCATCTATGGCCTTGGTGACTGTTTCGAAGAAGACGGCCAGGTTCAAAAGGCAGGATCTGCCCTTGACGAAGCCAAATTGGGTAGGATCTAGTGTCTGTAGGTCCCCAATGTCTTTGTTTATGAGTTCCATGATGATCCTGTCCATAGCTTTGCATACTAGGCTAGTCAGGCTTATGGGGCGATAGTTTCCAGGGTCCGCAGAGGCGCCACCTGTGTGGAGTGGGACCACTGTTGCTGTGCGCCATTCTTTGGGCACATATCCTGTAGTGAGGCTGAGATTGTACAGCAGTTTTACTTGAGGGATTAGTTTTTCTTGGAGTTCATGTAGGACGCAACCCAGGATGCCATCTGGTCCCATGGAAGCAATGTTTTTTGCTTTGGAGAGGGCGGCCTTCACCTGAGCATCAGAGATGCTTGGGAGGCTGCACTCTGCCGGGATAGATACTTGCTCTTTTAGGGGGGAGGGGGTGGAGAAGTTTGCACTGAACCTGTCTGCCAGGATATTGGCGATGTCTGTGGGTTCAGTGTATTTTTTGTCATTTAGAATCAACTCAGAACAAGTCTGGGAGTTGTATCCCAGGTTCCTAACATAACTGAAAAAAGCCTTATGATTGTCTTTAGTGTCCTGTGCAATTTTTCTCTCGAAGCTGGCCTTGGAGGATTTTATGAGGGATCATAATTTTTTGCTAGTACTGATCAGAAATGCCTTCCCTTTTAGGGATTTTGCTCTATCATGTAGTAGCTTCCTCCTTCTGTTGTACAGTTTATTTATGGCTGGGGTCCACCAGACTGGACGCCTGCCTTTGGATGATTGGGTCTTGATTTTGTTTGGGATAGCATGATCCATGCATTCCTGGAGATGTCCGTAGAATGCGTTTATATAGGATTCTGCAGTTTGGGCCGTAGTTTCCACTGGCCCTGGGGCCTTGAAGGATTCCACTTCAGTTTTGAGAAGTGTGAAGTTCGCTTTTGAGAAGTTTTTCACTGTGGTTTTCTGGGCTGGGGGTGGGGTTGGGATGTGGATATCCAGTGAAATTAATTTATGGTCTGATCTTACCAATGAGGGATATACTTCTGGTATGGAGCATAGAGTCCCCTTGTTGGTAATGATCAGGTCTAGTATGTTTTCCCCTCTTGTGGGAGTGGTGACTAGTTGTTCCATAGCATTTGAGTTTATAAATTCTAGGAACCTTTGGGCTAAGGTGCTGGGGCTTTATTAATGCTCCCAGTCTATGTTTGGGTAGTTGAAGTCACCCAATATAATGGTGTTCAGAGAGATCTAAGTGTTCTCCAATGTTTTCAGGAAAGCCAAATGGGATTCCTGACTTTGAGATGTAGTCTGTAGGATGCTATAAACTGAAAAGCAGTCTTGCCCACTGTCAGTTGCACATGGATGGTCTCTGATACTTCGTGCACTGCCACTAACCTGGAGGTGTGGATATCCTTGATAAATATGGAAACTCCCCCTCCTTTTGTGGTTCGGTCCGGGTTTTGGGGTCAAAAAGCATGATATGAGGTATAACCTGGTAGTGCTGGGGTGCTCTCTGGAGCCTTGAACCAGGTTTCTGTCATTGCACAGATATCGATGTTCTCCATGCTGAGGAGAGCTTCGAGTGCATGCATCTTGAGGTTAAGACTTCTGGCGTTTAGCAGCATTACCCTTAGTTTCTTGTTCCTTGTGCTGTCTATGGAGGTGGGTTTGACTTTTGTGCCTTGCCTAAAAAAGGCACTATGGGGGTGGCAAGAGCCTTTGCCAATATCCGAAAGCCCAGGGGTGACAGGTGCAAGCCGTCCCTAGCGAAGCAACGTGGCTTGTCGAGCATGTCATCACAGGCTGACAGACACTGGATCCCCTTTGAATGACACCAAAACTTTAGCAAATTGTTAAAATCGATCATTTTGTCTTTATACTGTGGCATCATTCTAGGTGAGGGTAAGATGCTGCTCAAGGTCAGGGTCATACCGGCCTGGGCTACATGATCAGAGAGCTCCTCTATGTCTCTTTTCATGTAGTTGAGGGAGGTATGTCTCAGGTCATTCACGCCAGCATGTACAATGACTGAGTCATATTTGTATTTGCTATGGAGTGACCTGAGTGTTTGCGTTATGTGGCGGATCCTAGCACCCGACAGGCAGCTCACTGTGAGAAGGTTTACACTTCTGCAACCTTGGCTATTAGGGCTTTAAACTGCCAGTTTCATAGGTTAAAGTATCAACAACATGGTATTGGATTGCTTAAACAGAAAATGATGATGATTCCTGACTGTGCTGAAAATAAAGAATTACAGGATTTAATGCATTCTGCTGAACAGGTTGGAAAACATACTTTGCAATGTGGATTTGATTCATTAGAGGCCTCTTGCAGGGCTGCTGTTACTGGGTCTGTGCTGAGAAGGCATGCTTGGCTTAAGGAGCAATCTTTGCGTGATCATGTTAAAGCTAAACTGTTGGATGCTCCCTTAAATCAGGACCGCCTGTTTGGCAACAAAGCTGAGAAAGTTCTTAAAAAGATGGAAGATAAAGCTAAATCTATGCAAACTTTTAAAGATTTCTTACAAGTTCAGCCTCCTAGATTTAGTAGGCACTGGCCCTCTAAGAATTGGTCCTTTACAGCCCCTTCCAGGTCTTCTCAAGCCAAACCCAGACACAGCAGAAACCCCAGATTTCAGTCCCAGGGGACACACAAGAATAAGCAGTGGGTGGTTTCCGCATCCAAATCTGGGAGTAGTAAGACTCCCCCCTATGGAAAACTGTCTCAATGACTTGCTTTTAAAAGTTCCAAGCACTTCCCAACTGAATGCTCCTTTAGGTGGAAAGATTGGTCTGCAGGCCGAAAACTGGGAACTAATTACCCAGGACAAATGGGTTTTAAATATAGTGTCCCAAGGATACAGATTTCAATTCCACATGTTACCAACACCAAGCGGGTGGCCAGATCTACCCCTAAATCAGTGGGCAGAGGCCCAAAATCAAGTACTCTCTATCTTAAGCATGGGGGCTATTCATTTGGTACCAGAAGAGGAAAAGGGACATGGTTTCTGTTCGAGACTTTTCCTGGTACCCAGAAAAGGCAATACATGGCGTTCTATCCTGAACCTTTCTACTCTAAACACCTTTCTGGTGATTCCAAAATTCAAAATGCTTCCTATGCTAGGCAAAGATACATGGTTGGCAACACTAGACTTAAAAGAAGCATACCTGCACATCCCTATCAGGGAGTCTTGCAGAAGATACCTACGCTTCAAAGCAGGCTACATGCACTGTCAGTTCTCTTCACTGCCATTTGGCTTATCTACTGCACCCAGGGTATTCACAAAGTGTCTAGCTCCAGTCATTGCATTTTGCAGGCAAAGAAATATTCACATATACCCATACCTTGATGGTTGTCTAATTCAGGCAGAAAGCCAGGACATACTTTTGAATCATCTGGCCTTTGTTCAAAGGGTGCTGACTTGTCTGGGGTACACCATAAATGAAAAGAAATCACACCTGGTACCCTGTCAATAAATTATATTCCTGGGAGCAAGCTTGAATACAACTTCCCAGATGGCTTTCTCCACTCCAGAGAAACAGATTTATTTGACAACCTACTTCAAACAAGTGGCCACAAAAACCCAGTTATCTGCAAGGCAAGTATCTGCAAGCCTTGGGGTTTATGGCCTCCTTCATTCTTCTAATTCCATATGCAGGGCTGCATATGAGGAAACTACAATGGTATCTCAAAAGCCTATGGTGTCAACATTCACAGGATCTAGAAGCAATGATTCCTATCATACCTTGCCTATGCCTAGAGTTCCTTTGGTGGGCAGAGGCCTGACACCAAAACAGGGGACTACCATTCACACTACCCCCTCCCCGCCACCCAAACCTTAACAACAGATGCATCAGACTATGCATGGGGGGGCTCACCTGGCAGGCAAGTGCATTCAGTGCAAATGGAACCCAAGTCAAATGTACCTGCACATAAATCAAAAGGAAATGTTAGCTGTACAGAATGCTCTAACAGCCTTCAAGGACCACATTCTTCCAGGACAACTAATGGTAAAGACGGGCACCACTGTCATGTGGTACGTAAACAAGCAGGGGTTAAACATTCTTACCCTCTCTGCAGACTAGCCATGGCATTGTGGAACACAGCCTTGAGCTACCAAGTAAATCTACAAGCTCAATTCCTGCCAGGAAAAATAAATACACTGGCAGACGGATTAAGCAGAAACCTCATGGACCCACACGAGTGGAAAATGGAACCAAGGATTTTCAACATGTTGACAAGCAAATGGAGGAGCACAGATATAGACCTGTTTCCCTCACCCCAGAACCATCAATTGGACAAATTTTGCACAAGGATTCCCCACAAGCTAGCTTGGAAAGTGGATGCTCTATCCTTCAGATGAAAAAACCTATCAGTTTATGCCTTTCCTCTCCAAGGTACTAATAAAGATCAAACAGGACAAGCCAAGGATGATTTTAATTGCACCAGACTGACCCCACCAACACTGGTACCCCCTGTTGCGCAGTGTGTCATGCCTGGCCCCGTGGCATCCTGCCTCAGACTCCTTCCCTGTTGTCTCAGCAGGAGAACCAGATTCTGCACCCTCAGCTGCAAACCCTGAACCTAGCAGCCTGGCTAATTACCTAATTTCTCCTTTAGCACCCCTCAGTAAATCAGTGATGGATATCATTTTAGAGGCAAGGAGGCCTAGTACTAGAAAATCTTATGCTGCAAAAGATTTTGTGCCTGGATCCAATCTCAAGGGATGAGCGCAGCAGTGCCCAATTTACCTCAGATTCTACAATATTTGACTGAGATGCTTCATGAGGGCTTGTCCTTTTCCTTCATCAAAATTCATGCCTCAGCCATTTCAGCTCATTATAGCTCAGAGCCTCCCCTCTTCTCTCACCCACTGCTCAAGCAGTTCCTCAGAGTGGCCAAAAATTTAAGGCCACCCAGGAGAGCTCCTACTCCATTCTGGGACCTTAACTTTGTCTTGGAGAAACTCACTCTTTCTCCTTTTGAGCCAGCTGCTACTGCAGATTTAAAATTATTTTCCTGGAAAACAGCTTTCCTTTTAGCAATCACTTCTGCAAGAAGGGTATCTGAATTATAGGCCCTTATGGCAGCGGAGCCTTTCATCATCTTTCATGCTGACAGGGTGTCCCTCAGAACCAATCCCTCCTTCATGCCCAAGGTGGTATCCAGTGTGGCTCTGAATCAGTCCATTCATTTGCCTACCTTCTTTCCTAACCCACAGAACAAAGTGGAGTGGATACTGCACTCCTTAGATGTGCACAGACAACTTAGATTCTACTTGGACAGGACTAAACCTCAAAGGAAATCTGAACAACTGCTGGTGGCATTTGCTACAGGGACAGAGGGGAAAGCTATTTCAAAGCAAACCATTTTAAACTGGATAGGCCACTGCAATAATTTCTGCTATAAGCACCATGGAAAACCTTTCCCACAGGGCATCAGACCCCATTCAACCAGAGCTGCATCTACCTCTACAGCCGTTCTCAGAGGCGTCCCTACAAGGGCATCCTAGAAGCTGCTACCTGGAGTTCTGTAGATACTTTCACCAAGCATTATCATTTGCCAATTTTCTCTAAAACCAGAGCTGGCTTTGCCACTGCAGTCTTGCAGGGCCTTATAGCTGTTCCTAATTCTATTTAAATTCCTCCTCCCAGCCTTAGCTTTGGGAATCTACCCAAATGTAATGACTGCAACAGTGAAACATGAAGAACATAGTACAGTTGTGTACACTTACCATAAATGTAGATGTTCGAGTGTATTCACTGATGTAGCCGTGGTTACCCTCCCTCCAGCCCCCTTTCTTCTTTTGGCTATACCTCTACTCTCTCCTTCTATGCTCAAAAAAGCTTTTTGGTGTATTTGCTTTATTATTGGAGGTATATCCTTGTATTTATAGTTTTAATTGCTTCCCCTTAAGGGGACACCTGACATCTGTGGCAAGGAAAACTGATGTAATGGCGTCGGCTGCATGTTTTATACCCCTGATGACCTGACGTCATGGAAGAAGGGACAGCAAACAATGCAAGACCCAAGACTTTGTTAATCAAGCCGACTGAGGGCTACCTGCAAGCAGATAACTCAAATGTAATGACTGCAACAGTGAATACACTCGAACATCTACATTTATGGTAAGTGTACACAACTGTACTTTTTCTTCCCACTCATTCTGCCATACAGTCCTTTCCTCTTCTCTCTTCTTCCTTCCTTTCTATAATTGCTATTTCTGGTTACTGGTTTTTGGTTTATCATGGCTGAGAAGTTGGATAAACCTTTGGGATTTAAGAAGTGCACTTCCTGTGGGCACAAGATTCCCTTGTCTGATGTCCTCAGGGAGTGCAGTTACTGCCTAGGCCTATTGCACCTAGACAGTTCTTCTGGAGTGTGCAAAGGCTTTAACCCATCAGTGCTGGCAGAACATAGAAACAAGCTTGTCCTAAAGGGCATGCTTCCTACTAATGCTCCTTCTGTGCCTTCTACTTCAGGGGCTCAAACTCCATCAAGAAACACATGGTGGGAAGGGAATATAGAAATTATTCCCCGGAGAGAACCTCCTCCGAGCCACCAAAAAAGGCTACAAAAACCTTGTATCTGAGAACTTTGGATCCAGTATTACTGGTCTCTCCCTCTTCGACTCACCCCCATGCTCCTCCAGTCACTTCAGAGCCAATTGTGTCAGCACAGAGGTCTCCTGTCAAGGAGGCCTCTCTCAAGAGAGTGTCTAGGCCATCTTCAGCAGCCTCCTCTGTCAGGTCTTCCCAGAGCTTGTCCATGCATGAGATGGATAGACTGATGAGGAAATTTCTAAAGATACAGGCCCAGATGGGGGTTTTGCCAGCTCTGTCCCCTTCTGGATCCATGGGCAGACATTCTCCCTTCCACCCTGTAGTTCCCTCTCCAATCTGACCTCCTACTTTGCAGTTGTCAGATCCGATGACCCCAAGAACCAAGATGTCGGATCCAGTAGTAGTCATTACTTTGAGTCCCTCTACCTCTGTGACATGCTCGGCTCCAATAGTGTTGGGACTCAGCGCATCTTGAAGATGAAGCTTAGACATTGAGTCTGGGGGGCTAACTTCAACTCCAGAGTTTTCGTAGCTGTCGCTTCCTCTCGGATCCTCAGTGTTCAACATCTCAGCTTCGACTCCTCTTTCAGAGTGGAGGATTGCAGGGACTCCAGAGAAGTCTGCTCCAACAGCTTTGGCTTCAGAGGGACGACTTTCGCATTTTCATAGTCCATCTGCCTTTGAGGTGGTGGAGAGGGTCCTCTCTCAAACGAGAAGACACCCAGTTCTCTCACTGTTGGCTCGATCACCACCTCCATGGGATCTGTGAATGAGCCCTCACATCTACCATTAGAACAGCCAGTCCTGGAAAGTATCCAACCCTTTCCAACTGTGGAATCCCTAATTTCCTCCAATACCTCCCAGGAGCACCCCACCAAGGAGGGCCCTCAAAAGAAGTGTAAAAGAAGACACTTGGATTCCCCCAGGAGTTGATCACTACTGACACTGACTTTGAGGAAGAAGAGGGTTCCCCAGATCTCCAACTGATTATGTCTCCTTTGCAGACATCTTAGAGGTCCTCCATCGGAAACGTGGATGGTCCTTCCAAAACCCTAACCCAGAGGAGACAGTGCTTTTGGAGGCTTTTGGCATTGGCCCATCTACATCCTCATTGTCTCCCCCTGCAGATCCACGTTTTGACTTATCTACCAGGGCATGGAAGGAACTGGACACTGTAGAGCCCATACTCAGACTGGTGGATAAGATATTCAGTGGCCTCACAGATAGATTACACACACTGGACTAAAGGGAGCATGATAGATACCATGGTTGTTGCAGCAGCCACCAAAAAGGCCTGGCTCAGAAAGCTTCACTGTCCATCCCCCTAACAGGGAGTCTAGGGCTTTGGACAGATTTGGAAAGAGGGTTTATGCTTTAGCTATGTTAGCTTTGCAAGCATAAACTACCTATCCCACTTCATCAGACTACAGAGTGACTTAATCAAGGAACTCTCTAGCTTGGCCCCTGAGTCAGTTCCGGCATTGCTATTAGGCTCCATGCCTGGATGCAGTTCTGTGACTTTGTGGAACCCTTCAAGGCATCATTTCTCTGTGCACTATTTGACGGTTCATCTTTGTTTAGCCCCACAGTTACAGACACACTCTGCCATAGTGAGAAAGATGGAAAGACCTTGTCTTCCATCAGGATCCATTTTTCCATAACACAAAGATCATTCTTCAGAAATCAGTGTGGTGGGAAAAAAATGTGGTTCAGGAAGTATCAAGGTCCTTTTCAGGAAGCGCAGGGAGACTTTTCCTCCAGAAGCAAAGGGGGAAGCAGTTATGGTGGTAGCCTCCACCCCCAGGGCAGAGGGAGGGTCTGCAAAATCAGGGATCTCAAGATACCTTTTTAGACAGACCTTTCCAGCACCCCTGAAAGGTTGCCCAACTGCCCTTCTATTGAGGAAGTTGTGGGTGCTGATGTACCACCCAACCAGAGGGAAGCAGCAGCTGTAGAAATGTCAAAGTTGCTCCAAAAAAGAATCATCCAGGAGTTCCCTTCTGACTAAGTCAGATCGGGCACTTACTCAAGGTTCTTTTTGGTCCCAAAGAAGATAAGGGTCCTAAGGCCAATTTTGGATCTAACATCTCAGAACAAGTCAGTAAGGCTCTAGAAATTCAGGATGCTCACAATCCAATCCATCTTGCCTCTTCTGAAGCTGGATGATTGGATGTCCTCGATACACCTGAAGGATGGGTACTACCACATCAAAATGGACAGGCACTCCAGACAGTATCTTCACTTCAGGCTGGGAGCCAGCCACTTCCAATTCCAAGAGCTCCCATTTGGTCTCACCACAGCTCCCAGGGTGTTCACCAAATGCATGGTAGTAGTTGCAACTCATCTCAAACTGCGGGGGATTCCACTTGTTCCTAATCTGGACGACTGGCTCCTAACTGCGGGGATTCCACTTATTCCTTATCTGGACAACTGGCTCCTAACTGCTTCAACCAGGCATCTACTCATCCAGGCCAGGGACTACCTGTTTCAACTATCTTCCACTCTTGACATAACCATCAACATACAGAAATCTCAGTTACTACCCATCCAACTGATAGACTTTATTAGAGCACGTTTGGACACTACCAAAACTATGGCCTACCTATCTTCAGACAGAGTGTCAACCTTAAGGCTGCATATCTCACAGATTCTAGCAATTTCGGACCCTCCAGTAAAATTGGTGCTCAGAGTGTTAGGCATAATGGCTGCCACAATAACCCTGTTACCTACAGCGTGTTTGCACATGAGAATCTTACAGTGGACACTGTCAATCCGATGGTCTTTACACCATCATCCACTGAAACAACTGATCAAGCTTTTCACATGTATGCAAGGATTCTCTCCGTTGGTGGCTTCATTCCTCCGAAGTCAACCAAGGATGCTTCTTTGTTCTTCGCCTACTGAGTGCCATGCTGACCATGGATGCCTCCCAGATGGTATGGGGGTGGGGATTTTCAGGGATGAACAGTCCAAGGTACATGGACTTCTCAAGAGACCAACTTGCATATCAGCATTCTGCAGAGCAGTTCTTCCAGTATTGCAAGCACTACACAGCTTTCTCCCACTAGGGACTAGAGCTAACCAGATGGACAATATGTCTGTAGTGTGGTACATCAGCAAGCAGGGAGGAGCCAGATCTTACTCACCATGTCTTGAAGCAATGAAAGTGTGGCAATAGGTGACATCTGCTAACCGTTTTCTAACTGCAGCACACATTCCGGGGGAGTAAAACATTCTAGCAGACAGGCTCAGCAGAGTTTTACTGATGCCTCCCCAGTGGTATCTAAATCAGTTAGTGGCAAACATGATCTACCTCAAATGGGGTCAACCTTGCTGCGATCTGTTTGTATTCCCCTCAACAACAAATGCAGCAGGTTCTTTGCCTTTATTCCCCACTTAGGGGCAGTCACAAAGAGATGCTCTAGTCCATGCTTGGCCCCACTGGTCTACTTTATGCATTTCCCCGAGTGCCCCTAATTCTCAAATTCCTTCAGAAAGCACACTGGTTGAAGAGTAAAGTAATCCTCATTGCTCCTTTCTGACCTTGGCAGGTCTGGTTCACCTTCCTTTGGTCTCACCTGATCTGCCCAGCATGGACACTGGAACCACTTCCAGATCTACTGTCCCATTCCTCAGGGCAGACTCACCCAGATCTTCAAGGCCTAAAATTGACCACATGGTTTCTCGAATTCCATTGATGGCTAGACATTATAGGCTTTTATCCTCAATCCAAAAGATTCTGGTTTCTTCCCACAAAATTTCTACCAGGAAAATCTACAAGAGTAAGTGGAAAATATTTTCCATCGAGGCTCAAAAGAAGCTAATAGATCCCGTTACAGCTCCTGTCCCAGTAGTATTGGATTCTCTGGCTTTCCTTTTCCAAAATGGAGCCAGATATTCAGATTTTCACATTGGAGAGAATTCTTCCTCTGTAGCTTTGTCAAAACTATGCAAGTCTTTTCTCAGAGGTACCTTCTGACTTCATCCTCCAGTCAAAGATCCAACTCACCCTTGAGACCTAACTTTGTTTTTACAGACATTAGTTCTCCCTACTTTTGAACCTGCAGCTAAGGTAGATTTGAAGTTTCTTTCCTGTAAAACAACTTTTTAGTAGCTATCACCTCAGCAAAAATAATTTCTGAACTGCAAGCCCTCTCATCTAGACCTCCTTATTAAATTCCCATAAAGATAGGGTATCCTTGCGGACCAACCCTTCTTTTTTACCTAAAGTTGTGACAGAAAACAATATCAATCAGTCTATTAACCTACCAGTTTTCATTCCATATTTTCAAAACAAGGGAGAACACATGCTGCATCTCCTTGATGTTCATAGGCAGCTGCATTTTTATCTAGACAAAACAAAATCTTTAAGGGAATCTAATAAACTGTTCATATCTTTCTTAGATGTTGGAAAAGGGGCAGCATTGGCTAAATGGCTGTGAGATTTCATTTCCTTTGTTTACTCTTTGAAAGGTAATCTTTTGTCTGGACATGTCAAAGCTCATTCTACAAGATCCACAGCGACATCTCAAGCCTTTTGCTCAAGGGTGTCAATTGATGACATTTGTGCAGCTTCCTCTTTGTCAAATTCTCATACCTTTATTACACATTATAAATTGGACATCATTTCCAGAAATAGGGCTGTCTTTGAGTCTGCAGTACTCCAGAATATCCTAAAATGAGGACCACCCTAGGTTTTTGTAGATGGGGACTCTGTCCCACAGGTTGAGGAATGAATGAAAATGACATCAGGTAAAGAAGTTATGCACTTACCATAATGTTCCATCTGTATTATCCATTTTTATTTTTCCTCAACCTTCTAGTGACGCCTGTGCACAGACCCAGCAATCAAGGAGTCTCAATTCTCACCACTAACACCAGTGAGGGGCGTCTACATAGGGGAGGATAACGAATACACACAAAGTAAAGTACAATTTCCCTTAAGAGCACAGAGAGATCACAGTCAGTCTGGGGCTGGTTTCTCCCTTTCTCTCCAGGTCCCCAATAAGACTCCCCACTGGCACAGCTATAAGATCCAGATCTGAGCCTAGTGGGCAAGCTAAAACCTCCAGCACCCTCTCTGTCCAACCAGTGCTTCATGTCCCTGCCCTAGTAGCTGACACACACCCACTTTGAGATAAGAGTTATATACAGCCACACAGACATTCCTGGGGAAGGCTGGCACAGGTTCTCCAGCTGTGCTCCTTTTACCCAGACTATATGGTAGTACCACTTGCCACCACCCACTAATATTTATCAGCTACTAAAAGGCCCTTATGAAAGGGTGTCCAATTATACTGTGCAATATTATTATCCAAATGATAAGTGCAACTGAACAGTCAAGGCTTTTTGGAGTGGCTTGGCCAGTATGACTATATACATGCAATGTACTCTAGAGCTTAAATTATCTCTACACAAAACAACCACAGTTGAAAGGTTTAAAAATATTTGATAATAATAATAAAAATACAAGACCATACTTCTTACTAAACAGTGCTAGTCAAGAGTTCAGAGATCACAGAGAAATACTTAAAATAGTACAGTAGAAAAGTTCTGACATCAGTACAGAAAAAGTAATCTAATCTTCCTAGTTCATAGCTATATCTAAGAGAAAACACAGTTTTAAAATAAACTTACATAGAGACACAGGGAGAGAGCTGGTGAGTTGGATGTTCTCAAGACAAATGCTAAAATGCCCTCATTCTTTCTGGCCTTAAATTGATAACACAGTACCACTGATTCATTTCAGGTTACATCATTTCTTTCTGGCTCCCAGGCTAACAGAAACTCAGATGTTAATAGCCCTTTTGATCTTGCAGCTGGTCAGGAAGCCAGATCAATAACAAAAATGATAAATGTAAATTCTAGCCATTAACTCTGGCCTCAAAACAATAGGCAGAATGCCTCCCTCTAGACATCTCAGCTCTGAGTTTTAGATCAAAGTATTTCACAATGCTTGACTTGTCAGCTTTCTTACAGCAGAGTGCACTGTTGTTACATTTTTGCAGTTCAACATCCAATACAGTCTTTTCACATTTAAGAGAACAAGCTTGTGGCTTCCATTAATATTTACAAATGACAGAATTATCTACAAAATTCTATCTGGCTAGGCTGGCAACCTTCATCTATCTTCACACTTTCCACCCACCTTCCCCCTGTCAATAATTATGAAAGACCTGATGGAGATAGTAGTAGAAACCACAGTTCCAATTTTGAGTCACTGAACTGTACTCTCTTTATCCTTTAGTTCTGTATGGTGGATATGTGATTACTTCTAAAGTTGTTATGTAGATATTTTTCTGCATATATATTAGCAAGCAAACTCGATCCGAGGTAATCAGGTGGAATGAGGCATTATGAGATGGAGAGGAAGAGGCCGAGCTTTGGATCCTAAACTTGTAAAGTGGCCAAGTTGGAGCTGAAACCCACAGGTTGAGGAAAAATGAAAATGGGCAACACAAATGGAGCGTTATGGAAAGTACATGACCTCTTTATTTATCCAGTTGCCAAATAAATAACATTTAGTGAATTATTTTTTAATTTGTAGTAAAAATGAGAAGACGCTGATGACTGTAATCTCCAAGAAGGCCTTTACTTATTTAATTTATATAAGCATTTATATATTTTATATGTGTGTATCTGAGAAGCTTTTTATGTACATACTTCTCTGTATATTTCAAAGTTTTTGTAATTAAGAACCTTGATCATGTGGTTTGTATGTTGATATAAAAAGGTGTGTTTTTGTAGTGCTCAATATACACCTGAAGAAGCTCGTTTGTGAAAGCGCTTGTGTTTTGCACTAGTAAAGGCCTTCTTGGAGATTACAGCCATCAGCGTCTTCTCATTTTTACTACAAGGATATTTTTTTAGAGACGTTTTGGTGTGTATTTGCTAGTAGCTGCTGTTTTTAGTATATTTTTAATTTGTTTTCTCCAATATTTTCTGCTTCTCTGTTGAACAGTATAGGTTCATAGGTTAGTACTAGGTTATCGACCCTAGGGCCTATGCAAGCCTAGCCATAACAATTCCGTGGATATTTCTTCCCACAATATTTACTTCTCTGGGCCCCTGTCTAGCAGGGTGACTGACATGATCCCTGGGGTGAATTTCCTATCTCCCATCCAATCATCAAGGTTCCTTTTGAAGAGGGCCACTGAGGCGCTCTGCTTGACATGTATGGGCAGTCTATTCCAGAGTATGTGGAGTCTCTGGGTCAGGAACCTATCCCTCCAGCATGTTTTGTTCATTGTGATGACAAGGTTTGGATCCCTGGAGCATGTGGCTCTGAGGGATTGGGATTTCTTTAAGTGGAGCATGTCCAACAGCTCAGGGTTTGACATGGCCTTGTATGTTAAGCAGAGATCGCCTCTGAGTAGACAATATGCCACAGAGTATAGTTGGAGTTTTTTTGACGGTCAGCATATGGCATCTGCTTTAGGCCTGTGATCCTTTTAGTGAGGTATTTCTGTGGCCTTTCCAGCTGTTGCAGATGTGAGGTACATACCAAACTGGGCATTATACTCTATAATGGGTCTAATGAGGGATGTGTACAGTGGGACAATGACCTCCTTTTTTTCTGGATGAAAAGCCCTTAGTGATGAGGTGTGCCACATAGAAGGATTTGCTGACTGTTGTGGCGATGTGGTTATCGAAAGTGAGACCACTGTCCACTTGTGTCCCTAAGTCTCTCCACACTTTCGATGTTTAGCGTCCTGCCACCTATGTGGTAATTCATGGGTACATGTTTTCTTCCAGAGGGGATAACTATACATTTCTTGGCATTAAGCTTGAGCCCATGGCTCTGGCACCAGGCATCTGTTTCTGTAAGGCCTTTTTGTAGAATATCCACATCATTTGCGGATTCAATAATGGCTCCCCGTTTGCAGTCATCTGTAAACTTTGTTAGCCAGAGTCCCTTAGTGTTGGCCTGTACTTCAGAGAAGTAGATGCCAAACAAGAGTGGTCCCAGGACTGAACCCTAAGGTACCCCACTTGTCACTTGACTGGAGTTGATTTTGGAGTTGGCTACTTTTACAGTCTGGGTTCTGTCAGTAAGCCAGTTGGCAACCCATCAAGTGACATAGGGATTTATGCCCAGCTTAGTAAGTTTATCTATGATTCCAGAGTGGGGGATGGTGTCGAAGGCCTTGGCAAGGTCCAGATAGGCTGTGTGGACCACCTTAACCTTGTCCACAGCTCTGGAAACTTATTTGAAGAAGTCAATCAGATTCAGGAGACAAGATCGGCCCTTCACAAACCCAAACTGGGTGGGGTCCAGTGTTTGAAGGTTGTCAATGTCTTTGTTTATAAGTTCCATGATAATACGTTCCATGCCCTTGCAGATCAGGCTTGTCAGACTGATGGGATGGTAGTTCCCAGGATCCAAGGCAGATCCTCCCTTGTGGAGCAGGATAACTGTAGCTGTGCGCCACTCAGTGGGCACAAAGCCTGAGGTGAGGCTATGATTAAACATGGCACTTAGGTAAGGTGCCAGTTAATTTTGTAGTTCATGTAGTACACAGCCTGGGATGTCATCTGGTCCCATGGATGCTGTATTCTTAGCTTTGGAGAGTGCGGTTTCTACCTGTGTGGCCGTGATTATTGGAATTTGGCAATCTTTTGGTATTGAGATGGGCCCTTTAGGGGATGAGAGGTGGGTGAAGTTAGCACCAAATCGATCTGCCAGGATATTGGCAATATCCTTGGGATCACTATATTTAATGCCATTCTGTTGTAGCTCATAGCAGAGCTGAGCATTGCCATTTAAATTCTTGACATATCTATAGAATGCCTTGTGGTTGTCTTTGGAATCTTTGGCAATTTTATTTTCATTACTATCTTTTGAGGATTTTATGATGGATCTCAGCTTCTTACTGAGGCTGATGAGGGAGTTTTTTGCATCCTGGGATTTTCCTCTTTTCTGCAACAGTTTCTTCCTTCTCTTGTATAGTTTGTTTATAGCAGGGGACCTCCAGATTGGCTTCCTTTTTTTGGAAAAGAGCATCTTGGTTCTATTTGGGATGGCACGATTCATGCACAAGTGGATGTGCTCGTACAGTGCCTTAGTGTAGGATTCTGCAGTCGAACTTTCAGATCCCGTCTGCGTGGGTGTTGTGAAGTTTGTCACTTCTGACTTCAGTAGGATGCAGTTGGCTTTGGAGAAGTTTTTTAAGGAGGTTTCCTTACTGGGAGGTTGGTGTGGGTTGTGGATGTCAAAGGTGATTTGCTTATGGTCAGACCTGACCAATGAGGGGGTGACTACTGGTGTGGAGCATCTATCTCCCATGTTGGTAATGACCAGGTCTAGGATATTGGCTCCCCTGGTGGGACAATGGATTAGTTGGCGTTGGAATTTATGAATTCCAAGAACCGTTGGGAAAAGGAGTTGGTACCCGAGTAGTTTTCACAATTAATGGCAGGATAGTTGAAATCACCCAGTATTAGGGTGTTTGGTTGTATCTTAATATTTTCCAGTATGTTTAGAAAGGTGTAGTGAGAATCTTGGGGCATGGTGGGGATCTGTAGCAAGCTACAATTTGGATTGCAGTCTTACCTAGTGTTAGTTGCACCTGGAGAATTTCAGATGCATTGTGTTGGGCAACTAGCCTGGAGGTGTGAATATCCTTGGTGAATATGGACACTCCTCCATATTTAGTGTTTTGGTCTTGGTTTTGTGGCCGAAAAGTGTGGTAAGAATTGTAGCCTGGTATTGCAGGGGTGCTCTCTGGAGCCTTGAACCAGGTCTCAGTTACTGCACAGATATCGTTGTTCTCCATTTTTAGGAGTGCCTCGAGAGAGTGCATTTTGAGGTTTAGACTTCTAGCATTGAGTAGCATTACCGTCAGATTTTGCATGCTTGTATCTGTTACGGTGGTGGTTTTATCCTTTGAACCTTGCCTAAAAAAGGCACTATAGGGGTGGCAAGAGCTTTAGCCAGTAACCTGAATCCCAGGGGTGACAGGTGCAGACCATCTCTGGCAAAGCATTGTGGTTTGTCGACCATGTCTTCCCAGGCAGACAAATACTGGATCCCCTTTGAATGACACCAGAAGCTTAGCCAATTGTTGAAGTCTATCATTTTGTCCTTATACTGTGGTATCATTCCGGGTGAAGGCAGGATGCTACTTAGGGCTAGGGTCATACCTGCCTGGGTCACATGCTCCAACAGCTCTTCCATGTCTCTTTTCATGTAGTCCATGGAGGTACGTCTCAAGTCATTCACTCCAGCATGGACAATGACAGAGTCATATTTGTACTTGTTGTGGAGTGACTTGAGTGCATGCGTTATGTGGCAGATCCTGGCACCTGACAGGCAGCTGACTAATTTTCTCCTTGTTCAGCCTGGTGAGTGGGACATCAGTGTTCCTGACTATAGAGTCACCTATGACTAAAGTGTTGGGTACATTGTCTTGCCTTAGGGGCTGTTGTTGGGTGGCACACTGGTGTTGTGAGCTATGTGTCACTAGGGTTGTGACTGGTGTTTTTTTGTGTTTTGGCTTCGGAGGTCCTTGTTGATTGGGCAGGTTAATGTTAAGGGCCTCCGCATATGTAGGTTTAGTGTTGCTATGTGTAGGTTTTGATGGTGTGGGTTTTGAAGGGCTATGAGTTGCTTGAAGTGTAATGCAGTCTAGCGCAATCTTGGTCAGAGAGAGCTTAGCTTCCAGTTTGGTTATGTAAGTGCATCTCTCGCAGGTTGTACTGTTGGGTGGTAGGAGGAGTGGATTGTCTGTGTACATGAGGCAGTTGCCGCACTGCCTCAGTAAGCCCAGATTCACCAGGTGGACATGAGAAATCACCAGAAGCTGACCCTTGGACATGCCTGTTTAGGTGCTTTTTTCTAAAGTTTAAGAGCTGTTTTCTCTTACCTTTGCAAGGTACTCTGCAATTATAAGCTGTTTAGTGCCTATGATTAATTTCTCCTTATTGACAAGGAGAGCTGAGTGCTTGAATCAGTTTCAGGCTTCCTAGTGCTTTCTTGTAAAGTTTAAGAGCTGTTTTCCCTTACCTTTGCAAGGTACTTTGCAATTATAGGCTGTTTAGTGCCTATAATTAATTTCTCCTTATTGACAAGGAGAGCTGAATGCTTGAATCAGTTTCAGGCTTCCTAGTGCTTTCCAGCAGGTTCTAGAGCAAGTGCTAGTCACAGGGGTTCAGATTTTAGTCCTACTACTGACAAACCCGCTAGTTCTAAGGGAAAATTTGAAGAGCAGACTTTCTGGCATCTGAAATAGTTTAACTGTAGCCTCGCAGTGCTGCATGATGTGAAAAATGTGCAAACACACACGTTTTTAAGCCAGAAAGTTGAAAGGGATAGAGATCTGCCCAAAAAGGCTAATAAAATTACAATTTCAGAGCTGGAAACCACTCCTTTAGCGTTAGATAGGCAGTACAATGCTATGTTATAATAAATTGTTTGTTTTTATGATTTAACAACCTTTGCAGCATCACACTGAATTATGAAAATTTCATAATAATACATGTACCAAATCAGATAAATCCACTATCTGCTTTGCACAATTTCATTATGTATTATTTTATTAAACCATGCAGTGCACAACCTAGTTTTTCTAAAATAAGACAAATATGGTGGATTACTAGAGTGCACGACGTAGGGTGGCCACAGTGGTGCAGTGGTTAGCGTTGTTGCCTCACAGCAAGAGGTTCTGTGGTTTGATCCTCGGCTGGGGTGCCTTCTGTATGGAGTCTGCCTATGCTCTCTGTGGTTGCGTGGGTTTCCTTCAGGTGCTCCAGTTTCCTCCCACACCCCAAAGACATGCTGTAGGTGGATTGGACAATCTAAATTGGCCCTAGGTGTGAGTGTGTGCATGTGTGTGCCTCCTGTGGAAGGTTGAGTGCCAGGCTGGCAACTCAACACCGCAAAAACTCCACTGCCAATCATGAGTGGACAGATGATCCGCTGTGGTGACCCCTAACCGGGAAAAGCTGAAAGAAGAAGACTAGAGTACAACATGTAAAAAACATCAGTTTTATCCAAGTTTTCTACAGCATTAACTTACACTTATGAACGAGTAACCCATTAAAAACATCACTTAAGTGAATGCATTAACTATAATTTTTCAGGATTTAAAGATGTATTAATGAGCAGATAAGCTCTGCATATTTCAGAATTCTCCAGTTATGTACCATTGGCTTGGCCCTGGTAGGAGTTTCTTAAAAATACTAGTCAGTTCATTATGTTAATTGGTAAGTGAAAGATACAAAAAATCCTGGTTAAATGTAAAAATAATTTTGTGGAGTCCGCAGTAATAACAGTAACTGTTCTATGGCCCCATAATTGCTCCCTTAAAGAGTCTTAGGACCTGATTTGGAACAGGGATACAAGGACCCAACTCTTGAGCTAGGCCTAAGAGTGGTATTCTCTAGCAAACTTCTGGTAGCTGGGTGCTCCACATAGACTCATCAGACTCATCTTGAAAAATCTGCGTAGAACCACTGTTTGGGTTTACCACCCACAAAGTAAAGGGTGGAGGTTACCTGCAATACTAGTCAAGTATCGGGCAGAGTCAGGATGAATTACAATAGACTAAGCCCTGGCAATGGAAAATGGCTGTTGGGAGTCAGAATGTCACTTTTCTATAGCTTCTGTGGGAGTGCCAGCAGGATTTAGTTGGTCTTACTACAACACTTAGCATTGTTTGTAAAATCGGACTTCTCATGTGTGGTTGGGCTGGCTCATATTTTAGAGTTGACCCTTTAGTGAGGCTGCAGCCAGGTGTGTTTTTGTGTGTTTTTTTTCTCTTTTTGCTAATAATCTCATGTGAACATTATGCATTGCTCTCCAGTTTTCCATTAAGCTCATTCATTTCATCAAAGACGAGAACCCTGCAGCTTATCTATTCCTGTTGTTGTAATGAACAAGCAATATTAGTGTTTTCTGCTTAGCCCTGTTTCTGTCTACACATACCTACCATGCCACAAGGGACTTACATGCAATGACCATCTGTGAGGTTATGCTTTCTATTACTGATATCCCATCAATAATTCTAACAGCCTCAAAGGCAAATGCCCTCATTATTTCCTGGTCTACAACAGTAGTACTAGATAGGGTCTGCACACTAGCATGTATCCCTCAGACCCCACCCCCTTCAGAGAGAGGCAAGCAGGCTCTGCTTTATCATTCCTGTGACTCCCCAGACAACTTCTGCAGCACCTGGATTATGTGGGTCATACTTAAGGGAGTCAGAAGTTATGATTTGCATTGGGTGTGACAAGGATGGACAGGATTAAGAATCAGTATATTAGAGGGTCAGCTCAGTTTGGATGGTTTGGAGACAAAGTCAGGGAGGCGAGATTGCATTGGTTTGGACATGTGCTAAGGTGGGATGCTGGGTATATTGGGAAAAGGGTGCTAAAGATGAAGCTGCCAGGTAAGAGGAAAATAGGAAGGCCTAAGATAAGATTTATGGATGTGGTGAGAGAGGACATGCAGCTGGTTGGTGTAACAAAGCAAGATACAGAGGACAGGAAGAAATGGAAACAGATGATCTGCAGTGGCGACCCCTAATGGTAACAGCCAAAAGAAGAAGAAGACTTAATGGAGCCCAAAGCATGTGTGGAGTTACTTGGAAGCACTAAGCTGGATGTTCAGTTGTAGTTTGTACCTGTAAATGAAAATGTCACTTCAACGTGAGTGCGAGTTGTAGAAACGAAAACCCTCTGTTTGTGCATATGCACTTAACAGCTATTCAGAATACTCAAGCACTCTTACTGAGTGAGAATGTAGTGTTCATCAGGTTACCACTTGTGGATTCTGTACTTTTACTTGAAGATTTCAACACTGAGAAATGATGGCGATACCATCAGAGATGTGACTGGGAGGAATGGCTTGCCTGCTCAAACACTAAGTGCTGTATTGTTTGTAGATTGCATTAGTAGTCATGTATTGATCCTAAGAAATCATAATGCTAACAAGTGTGTGTGGTTCAAGAGCACCTTAGACCAGAGGTCAGTGATTGACTTAACAGTTAACCACAGGTTGCAGGTTTTGAACAGTCTAGTCGAGAGAGGTGCTGAACAGTCAGCATTGTGTTATACGCTGGAACAGATGGTTGGGGTGGCAGTTGGACAGACACAGCAGATCCAAACATGCCAACATGCAGTGAGGGTGTTCTGGGAATGCCTAGTAGCTGCTTCTGTGCATGACGAGTTTAACTTCCACCACCAGAAGAGATTCAAACATATACCTGAAGAAGTTTAGGATGTACTCCTGTTCAAGACCTCAAAAGAACTACAAGGAACTGTAGCCAAAGGTTAATTCATACTGGTCAAAATAGTAACTTTGTGACTTGTTGATGGATACCAGAGATAATAAAAAGAGATCTTCTGAGACCTTCCATACATTGGTGGCAGAGTGTCACTGGATTTGACCAATGGAAACTATCATAACAAGAAGGTAATAGCTACGACAGTCACCAAAGCAAAGAAAGTCCTAGATGTGGGAGAAGAATATAAAGCTCAGGGATAATTTTCAGGTGTTCTCAGAGAAGTTCTATCAAACTATGTGGGAACTTTGGTGGATGAGACAGGACATTGCCTAGGATTTTTTTCAGCAAGGTTAGAGAAACACCTTCCGCTAAGGAGGCAGTATTAGAAACAGATGGAGGAACTGGATCAATTAAATGATTAAATATTTCTGCTATGAAAAGGCTACAGGAAAGGATGAGATCCAGCCAGAAATTTTGAGGTTGCTAGGCATTGATCTGTGTCACTGTTAACTTGCCTTTTCAGTGTTTTTTGTATGGCAGCCATAGTATGTCTGGACTGTTAAACTAGATCAGTGGCCCCTACTTTCAAAAAGGGTGACAGAAAGGTTTTTCCATTTAAAGAGGTTTCACACTTAACAACACCAGCTGGAAAGCATATATCTAGGTATTAGAAATGAAATTTCTGCATTTTCTGTGTTTCTACCAAAAAAACAAAAAATAATCCTTGTTTTCCTGCCTTCCTCGACTAGTTTAGACCAGTTTACAGGCATTGCTGTATTCTGGGCTGTGGTGTAGTTCCTGTGTTGTCCATTACTTTACTTGGATAGAAGGAAGTTTCTTTCCTCACCAGTGGGAGTGGGGAGCCTTGAGCAGCCTACCTGTCCTTGGGGGAAGTGACCTCAGCACAAGAAGCTGTAGTAATTGGTTGTTTTCGACCATTTCTAGCTCTTTTGTAGTTCACTGTTTAAAATCCGCCTCTGGGCGTTTTTTTCTGGCTATACTGCTCAGACAAGCTCCACGTGGGTTTACAGAGTGGTCCTAGCAGCAGGGAACTCAGAAAAGCGACTACCTTCTGGATTTAAGTATCTTTGCTTTTTTTCACTTGAAATAGCTTCTGTAGCTTACCTTGAACTAGCTTGAACTGTTTTTAACTGATTGCTGCATTATTTTAAAATCTGCACTTAAAGTTACATTTTAGTCGAATTTGATCGAAAGTTTGCTTGTTTGTTTGTTTAATTTAACTGTGGATGCTGCCCACTAAAGTGTGCTAGCCTGTGTAACTAATTTATCACTGTTTCTGCATTTTCTGTGTGTTTGTACCCAAAAAACAAAAAAAATAATCCTTGTTTTCCCGCCTTCCTCGACTAGTTTAGACCAGTTTACAGGCATTGCTGTATTCTGGGCTGTGGTGTAGTTCCTGTGTTGTCCATTACCTTACTTGGATAGAAGGAAGTTTCTTTGCTCACCAGTGGGAGTGGGGAGCCTTGAGCAGCCTTCCTGTCCTTGGGGGAAGTGACCTCAGCACAATAAGCTGTAGTAATTGGTTGTTTTGGACCATTTCTAGTTCACTGTTTAAAATCCGCGTTTGCACGGCTTTGCGCGGTCGTGCACATAGCACAGCGCCGGTTAAACAAGGTTAAACTTTTTCTGGCTCCGCCAAGTCTGCTCTTCAAATTTTCCCTTAAGGAAGCTCTACTCTTAGTATAACCAGACTACTCACTGTATTATAAGCCTAGCACTTGTTCTCAATACTTCTCTACTAAGTAAGCACTCTTGTACTAAGTAAAGCACTACATCTACTTACCACCCCTGTGAATATCCACTTCCCTTAAAGGTATACCACTCCCTTATACTGTTCTAGCATGTCGAGTGGTAGATTACTGGCGTCATCTCCAGTTCAACTGGTCAATCTGGGTATCTTGAGACAATGCTACAATTGTCTCATGTACACAGACAACCCTCTCCTCCTCCCAACAAACACAAATACATGTGAGAGATGCAACTATATAGCTAAACTGGAGGCTGAACTCTCTCAACTCAGGGCTGGCATGACCAGACAGGAGGAGATGGCAACCACACACACAACAATCCCAGTCCCACATAGACCTACCACAACTGCAAACCAAATACATAAAAACACAAAGACATACTTGGAGGCTGTAATAAAAAACTTACCAAAACAACAGAGGCTCCCAAAGCAGACATCCAAAAATCCACCACCTCACAACAAAACACATGCAACACATACTTCAATAAATCAGTGTGTCAACCAATCACAGCCCATAAGGCCAAACACCTTGCCTGATACAATAGTAATAGGTGACTCCATAGTCAGACACACTGATGTCCCACTGACCAGGCTGAACAAGGAGAAGGTGACTGTGAGCTGTCTATCGGGAGCTAGGATCCGCCACATAACACACGCACTCAGGTCACTCCAAATCAAGTACAAATATGACTCCGTCATTGTCCATGCTGGTGTGAATGACCTGAGACGTACCTCCCTGGATTACATGAAAAGAGACATAGAGGAGCTCTCCGATTTTGTAGCCCAGGCTGGTATGACCCTGACCCTGAGCAGCATCTTGCCCTCACCAAGAATGATACCACAATACAAAGACAAGATGATCAGCTTTAACAATTGGCTCAAGTACTGGTGTCATTCTAAGGGGATCCAATGTCTGTCTGCCTGGGATGATATGTTGGACAAGCCACGCTGCTTCGCAAGGGATGGCTTACACCTGTCACCACTGGGCTTCCGGATATTGGCTAAGGCTCTTGCCACCTCCATAGTGCCTTTTTTAGGCAAGGCTCAAAAGACAAACCCACCTCCTTAGAAAACAAAAATGGAAAGAAACTAAGGGTAATGCTGCTCAACACCAGAAGTCTAAATCTCAAGATGCAGGCACTTGATGCACTCCTCAGCATGGAGAACATCGACGTCTGTGCAGTAACTGAAACCTGGTTCAAGGCTCCTGAGAGCACCCCAGCGCTACCAGGCTATACCTCGTATCATGCTTTTCGGCCCCAAAACCCGGGCCGAACCACAAAGGGAGGGGGAGTGTCCATATTCATAAAGGACACCTACACTTCCAGGTTAGTAGCAACACATGAAGCATCAGAGACCATACAGGTGCAACTAACCATAGGCAAAACTGCTTTACAACTGGTAGCATGTTACAGACCACCCTTCCAATCTCAAGAACCCCACTCAGCCTTCCTGAAGACATTGGAGGATATGAATGTATCACAAAATACCATCATACTGGGAGACTTCAACTACCCAAACATAGATTGGGTACATTATTCTAGCCCTAATACCCTAGCCCAAAGGTAGCTGGAATTCATAAATTCAAATGCACTGGAACAACTAGTCACCTCTCCCACTAGGGGAGATAATATACTAGACCTGATCATCACAAACATGGGGACAAAATGCTCCACACCGGAAGTATACCCCTCACTAGTGAGATCTGACCACAAACTAATCACCCTGGATATACATATCCCACCTCCACCCCCAGCACAAAAGACCACAGTGAAAAACTTCTCAAAAGCAGACTTCACTCTTCTTAAGACTGAGATGATATCCTTTAAGCCCACTGTGCCAGTGGATACCACATCCCACAATGCCGAATCCTTCACAAATGCTTTCTATGGACATCTCCAGGAATGCATGGATCATGCAATCCCAAACAAATTCAAGTCCCTCTCCACCAAATGTAAGCATCCTATCTGTTGGACCTCAGCCATAAACAAATTGTATAACAAAAGAAGGAAGCTACTGCACGTCAGAGCGAAACCCCATGAAGGGAAGACATCTCTGATCAACATTAGCAGAAAACTACGTTCTCTCATAAAAACATCCAAGGCAAACTTTGAGAGAAAAATCGCTAAGGACACTAAAGATAACCACAAAGCCTTCTTCAGCTATGTTAGAAACCTGGGCGGAAACCCTCAGATATGCTCAGAGTTGGTTCACAACAACAAAAAATACACTGAACCCACAGATATTGCTAACATTCTGGCTGACAGGTTCAGTGCAAATTTCTCCCCTCCTTCACCCCCAAAAGAAGAAATACTTATCCCAGCTGAATGTAATCTCCTTGTCATCTCAGATGTCCAAGTGAGAACCACCCTAAACAAAGCAAAAAACACAGCATCAATGGGACCTGACGGTATCCCGGGGTGCGTGTTACGTGAACTCCAAGAGGAGCTAAACCCGCACATAAAAATGCTATTTAACCTTAGCCTTACTTCGGGATATGTACCTGAACACTGGCGTACAGCAACAGTGGTCCCACTCCACAAGGGGGGTGCCTCTACAGACCCTGGAAACTACCGCCCCATAAGCTTAACTAGCCTGGTCTGCAAAGCTATGGAAAGAATCATTATGGAACTCATAGACAGAGACATAGGGGACCTACAGACACTTGACCCCACCCAGTTCGGCTTTGTAAAGGGCAGATCCTGCCTTTTAAACCTGGTTGACTTTTTCAAAACAGTCACTAGAGCCATTGATGAAGGCAAAGCAGTCCATACAGCATACCTGGACTTGGCTAAGGCCTCCGACACAATACCCCACTCAGGCATCATAGATAAGCTAAACAGCTTAAAAGTAAACCCTTATGTCACTAGATGGGTTGCAAACTGGCTAAAGGACAGAACCCATAAAGTTAAAATCGCTGGAGCAATGTCAGACTCAAAGCCAGTCACAAATGGTGTCCCACAGGGATCTGTCCTGGGACCCCTCTTGTTCGGCATTTATTTCTCAGATGTTAAAGCAAACATGGGAGGGCTGTGGCTGACAAAGTTCGCAGACGACTGTAAACTAGGCGCCATAGTCGATACACCAGCAGACACACACATCCTACAAAAAGGCCTCACTGAAACGGACAACTGGTGCCGTAGTCACGGCCTTAAACTAAATGCCAAAAAATGTATAGTCATCCCTTTTGGAAAAAACAAAGAACCCACAAATTATCACATAGACAGCAACCCACTGAGTATGGAAAAAGTAATCAGAGACCTAGGGACCCAAGCAGACAGCGACCTCTCATTTGACACCCACAATGCCAAAGTGGTTAGAAAAACATTCTACCTTGCACACCTCATCATGAAGGGATACACATCCAGATCCAAGGATGTCATTGTACCCCTATATTCCTCCCTCATCAGACCCATGATTGAGTGTAATGCCCCATTTGGTATGTACCTCACCCGGCATTTGCAACAGCTGGAGAGACCACAAAAGTACCTCACCAAAAGGATCAAGGGTCTCCAACATATGTCTTATTCTGCCAGACTAAAGAAACTTCAGCTCTATTCAGTAGCATACCGCCTGCTCAGAGGTGATCTCTGCCTGACGTACAAGGCCATGTCCAGTCAGGATCTGATGGACATGCTCCACCTCAAAAAATCTAAATCCATCAGGACCACGAGAGCTGAAGACTTAAAGCTCGGCACAAGTATGAATAGGACATGCTGGAGGGATAGATTCATAACCCAGAGGCTTCCCATGATTTGGAACAGGATACCAGTTCGTATTAGGCAGAGCCCCTCACTGACTCTCTTCAAGAGAAATCTTGATGAGTGGATGGGAGATCGTAAGTTTACCCCAGGGGTCACATCTGTGTCACTACTAGACAGGGGCATAGTAAACTAATTCTATTATATAAAGGGACCTTCATTGTGTCACTACTAAACAGAGGCACAGTATTCTAGATTTATTCTGTACATTTTTCTACCATTTCATGGGGTGGCAAAAGCCACATCACTATGGCTAGAATTACAAATGCCCCAGGGCAGATAGCCAAGTACTATACTATGAAACTATGAAACTTCATCCAATAGTCAAGTGTTTTATGCAGGAGGAGCAAAGTAGATTTTGTCCTGGCCATAGAGCAGTGGACCAAGTCTGTGTCCTTGCATGGATATCTGAGGCTCCCAATACTGTCTTACAGTGTTCTGTATACTTGTAAAAGGCATATGGCCATGTACCTCAAAATGTCTTGTGAGAAGTGCTAAAACAGTGCTGGGTCACAGGGCTATTGTGTGTCATTTTGCCCCTGTATTTAAAAAGTGAGTCATGTCTTTATTCTCAGCTTCAAGGCTAACATATTCAAGTGGGGCTATGACTCTGTTAAGGATGTATGTTTTTTCTCTCCTGTTTATAAACTTCATGAATAGGATATGAAGATGTAACTAAGGTTTGTAGAACACCTTTTGTGTGGATATGAGGTTACATCTTTGTTGATTACAGATGATGTTGTCTGATCTCCTTTGTGCATTGCTTTTGAAGCAACCAGCATGAAATTAAGCATCTGTAAATCAAAGTTCATTGTTCCCTCCTAGAAAAGAGTGGATGGCTGTCTATAGGTCAGGGGGTACCAATACATCAGGTAAAGGAGTTTAACTTTGCTGGAGTCTAGGTACAGAGGATCAGGAGTTGACCAGTGGCTGGGTGTAGCAGCAGCAGTATTAAATGCAATGTGTGAGATGGTGGTAGTGGAATGACAGCTGAGTTACAGGATAGTCCTCTCATTTTTATAGGGTAGGCTATGTCCATATCCTGATTAATGGTCACAAGCTTTGGATAGCGGCTAAAAGAATAAGATCATAGACACAAGCAAGACAGATGAGGATCTTAAACAGGCTAGCTGAGGTCATGCTCTATGATGCTTTGATGAGCTGTCAACCTGGAAGGATCTCAGATTGCAGCTATTGCTTCTTTCTGTTAAGACAAGCCAGTTGAGGTGGTCTGGCACCTTGTGAAGATACCTGTGAGTATCTCTCACTGGAGATGTATCAGGCATGGTGCATAGAGGGGAAACCCTGTGGCAGACCCAGGTCAGGTTAGAAACATTATATCTTTCATCTTGCCTGGGAATGTTTTGGATACCACAGGTTAAGTCTGAAATGGGCTAGGGAAGTCTATACCCTGTCTGACTTGCTATGAGTAGAACACTTACCAGGGCAAGCTGCTCAGAAAATAGGTTAATAGAAGATAAATGGGGTAAAATAAAACAAAACACCCACTTAAAAATCCATTATAACCATAGCATAAGTCCCTTACTCATAAGGTGAGTTTGACATATGAAAATCTGTTTTGAGTAGTTATATTGTTATGATTTTCTGTTATTCTACACGTGTAAGATCCTCTGCAGATGCATTGCAGTTAAAGTGACATTAGAATGATTCAGCCATTAGCAAAGCAGTGATTTCACAAACATCAGGTTTTCATTTGACACATTTCAAGCAATTAATCCAGATAAACCTTCAAGTTACACCAAACTGAGTCAGTAATTTCATTTCATTCCTTTCTGAGGAATATGGCTAAATAAGAAAAGTCATTTCACTCTTTATTTATCACTCATCATAAGCTGTCTGACAGTTTTGAAAATAATTCTGTATTCCTCTTGGTGATTTTTTTGCTTTTCTTTCATTATCATAGGAAACATATGAGAGAAATCTCAAGAATATTCATTCTTGAGACCATTATGCCTTATCATTTCTCATCGTAGACTTCCTCCATTCTTGAGGAGGGCTAACATCCATCAGCATCATTCTGGCATACATCTTTCAGAGAAAGGAATAACTAAATGTACAAGCTAATTCAGGGTTTTATGAAGATCATGTTTGGTGAATCATCATCATCATCAAGATCAACAACCCCCTTTTTCCCATTTTCTACATGGGGTTGGGATGTTGTATCCACTGTTGCCATCTCTCGCTCTCTTGTTTTCTGCTCAATGCCACTCTCCCCCTGCCTTCTTCAACACTCATGCCTGACTG
The DNA here is from genome assembly GCF_019279795.1 of Protopterus annectens. Lineage (NCBI taxonomy): Eukaryota > Metazoa > Chordata > Ceratodontiformes > Protopteridae > Protopterus > Protopterus annectens. Next base: position 1,322,248,533 of record NC_056731.1, on the reverse strand, counting down.
TTGCAGGTCTTTTCTCACACAGTCCATCCATGTCTTTGTTGGAGGCCTCATTTCTTATTGCCTTCTTCCTGTCTGTCCCAAATATTCTTCTCCAGATTGTCTTCCGCTTTAATGCACATGTGCCTTAACCACCATAACCTATTCTCTTTGACGTTGTCTGCAATTGTAGCTACTTTGGCTTCAGGTGTTACGTCCTCATTTCTTCATCCAACCACCCATCTCAAACACTTCTCCATCACCTCTAGTTTCCTCAACTGCTCTGCCTTTACTGCTGAGGTTTCTGTGCCACAAAGTAGTACAGGTTGCACCACTGTTTTGTACAACTTACTTTTCAGGTTCTTTGGCATTCTTCACTCTATTCCAGTTGGCTGCAGTCCCTCAGATTCAAGCTTTGACCTCCTCATTCAGACTTCCCTTCTCCTCAACCACCTCTTCCAGATACTTGAAGCAGTTACCTTGTTCCACTATTTCCCTTCTATGTCAGTTCTCATCTTCTTCTGATTCCCCCCCACTAGTTGCCATTACAGCTGTCTTATCTGTACTCAGGTTTCATCCCACGTGCCTCCAGTTTTGCATTCCATTCCCTATCCTTTGCGGAAATTCTTGCTTAGAATCTGCTTATAATGCCACATTGTCTGCATACAGCTACTTTGTTGATATGTGCCCTCTGACCTGTTTGCTAATGTAGTCTATCACCAGTATGAACATGAGCAGTGGGTTCAGAGCTCAACTCTAATGCACCCCCACTGCTACTAGCAACCCCTCTGTGAGACATAGCCTGCACTAATTCTACTAATGTTTCTGGGGCTTCAAATGACTGCAAGACTGCTCATATCAGCTTATCATAAGCTTTCTCCAAGTCTAGGAATTCCCAGTTGATCCCTTTCCTCATTTCTAGCTTCTTATCAACTACCTGTCTCACTGCAAACATTGAGTCAGTTGTGCTGTATCCTGATCTGAATCTGAACTATTTGTATCCCATCTTGCATTCTGCTACTCTGTGTATTTGTTTGTCAATCACCCTCTTGAGAAGTGTAATGCAGTGTGATAGGAATTTGATGCCTGGGTCCAGATGGGTGGGACAACAAGAATTAAGAAGGAGAGGCCATTCTAGACTTCTTTTTGGCAAATGGCTTGATAGTAGCCAACATATGGTTCAGAAAGAGAAACAGCCACAAGATCACATACAAGGTGGCCAACATACAACTCAGGTAGACTTGAGAATCAGTGATTGCTTTGGTCATTGAAGATTGTAAGGTCAACAGGGAGCAAGCTGAACACCTGAAAGTTGACTGGAGAGGAAGGTCAACACCTCAAGGAATTACTCAGGGTCGTAATACCTCAAAAAGGGAAATATGTGGAATTGAAAAAGAATGGGAGTACCTCAAAACAGCATGTGTGAGGACTGCAGAACAGATACGCGGCCAAGCCATGTATGGAAATAAGGTACATAAGGAAAGCTGGTGGTGGAATCCAGGAAGTCATCAAAAGAAAGAAGGGTGCATGAAAAAGTGGAAGATAGAAAAGACATACTGGACTAGGAAGGAATATTTGTTAACTAATGAAGAGGCTAAGAAAGGAGTTACAATAGCAAAGAGTAAGACATCAGAGGCACTCTGCTAACTTCTGGAAAGTGAGTCAGTAGGTGTCACAAATAAACTATATCAGGTTGCAAGGCAAAGACAGACAGGTAAAGAAGATAATCAGACACTGTTCATAAGGGATGCCAGCAACAACCTGCTCACCAGTCCACAGGACATCAAAGGCAGATGGAAGGAGTACTTCCAGCAGCTTCTGAACAAAGAAACTCCCACAGAAGCTGTACTGCCCCAAACACAGCCCACGATGAGAGAACAAGAGGAGCCCACCATAGAAGAAATAAGAACAGCGTTAAGGAAAATGAAGTCAGGGAAAGCAGAAGTCTCAGATTACCTCACAGCAGATGTGATAAAGATACTGGGTGAGACAGGAGAGAAATGGCTCCTGAGGGTACTCATAGCAGTGTGGAGAGAAAGGCATATCCCAGATGACTGGAGAAGATGTATACTTATCCGCACTGCCCTTCTGTCTTGTCTCTTGGATACATAGCATATCCAGCCTCCTCCCTATCTTCATGTCATCTACTTCCAAGCTCCATCAGTCAGTGAACCTGCATTAGTTCATGTTTGTCAGGTTGATTGGTTTAAAATCCACAACCGAGTGACGCCTCCAGGTGCATCTGCAGTTACCTCCTACTGCTCCTCTAGGCATCAAATATTACTTGTTTATACTTGCATTAATTCCAAAACCATGCTACATACAAGGTATCAGAATATTTTATCTTGTAGCATACATGATGGCAAACATACTTATATTGATATTTGACCTCTGTCAATGAGTATTTGTTAGAATTGTAAGGTAATAACTTCATTTTTAAAGGCTCAGGCCACACCCACTAGGAGTTAAAGGTACGCACTGTAGATAGATTGCTGATACTATGGTGTTCTTTAAAGGAGGATGTCAGTACTGCACTCCTGAGTGTGTCCTCCTTTCGATGAGATGCCTAGTAATGAAACTGTTGTTGGTTTGCCAGCCATTACCTATTGCAATATTACCAGCTTGCCTTTTTTTTTTGAGTGTAACATAGGCAGTGTATTCTTCAAGGGGAGCAGGCATTGACTTTGTACATGAAACACTGAAATGTAAATTTGTTTGCCAGCAGCAACCTCCTTATTAGTTACAGATCTCATTAATGTGGAATTATTCGTAGGTTCATAGGGTCATAGGTTGGTACTAGGCTATTGGCCCTAGGGCCTATACAAGCTTAGCTATAACAATTCCCTGGCTATTTATTCCCACAATATTTATTTCCCTGGACCCCTGTCAAGCAGGGCAACTGACGTGATCCCGGGGGGGAATTTCTTATCTCCCATTCAATCGTCAAGGTTCCTTTTGAAGAGGGCCAAAGAGGTGTTCTGCTTGACATGTATGGGCAGTCTATTCCAGAGTCTGGGGAGTCTCTGGGTCAGGAACCTATCCCTCCAGCATGTTTTGTTTATTGTGATGACAAGGTTTAGATCCCTGGAGCGTGTAGCTCTGAGGGATTGGGATTTCTTTAAGTGTAGCATGTCCAACAGCTCTGGGTTTGACACATGGCCTTGTGTGTTAAGCAGAGATCGCCTCTGAGTAGATGATATGCAACATAGCTGGAGTTTTTTAAGGCTGTCAGCATAGGGCATCTGCTTTAGGCCTGTGATTCTTTTAGTGAGGTATTTCTGCAGCCTTTCCAGTTGTTGCAGATGTCTTGAGAGGTACATACCAAATGGGGCGTTGTATTCTATAATGGGTCTAATGCGGGATGACTACAGTGGGACAATGACCTTCTTTATTCTGGATGAAAACCCCTTAGTGATGAGGTGTGCCACATAGAAGGATTTCCTGTCTGTTGTGGCGATGTGGTTATCGAAGGTGAGACCACTGTCCATCTGTGTCCATAAGTCTGTTATCACACTTTTGGTGTTTAGTGTACTGCCACCTATGTGATAATTCACGGGTATATGTTTTTTCCCAAAGGGGATAACTACATTTCTTGGCATTGAGCTTGAGCCTTTGGCTCTGGCACCAAGCATCGGTTTCTGTAAGGCCCTTTTGTAGAATATCCACATCATTTGGGGATTCAATAATGGCTCCCAGTTTGCAGTCATCTGCAATCTTTGTTAGCCAGAGTCCCTTAGTGTTGGCCTGTACTTCAGAGAATTAGATGTCAAACAAGAGTGGTCCCAGGGTTGAACCCTGAGGTACTCCACTTGTCACTTGTCTGGAGCTGGACTTGGAGTTGGCTACCTTTACACTGTGAGTTCTGTTTGTAAGCCAGTTGGCAACCCATTGAGTGACGTAGGGATTAATGCTCAGCTTAGTAAGTTTATCTATTATTCCAGAGTGGGGGATGGTGTCGAAGGCCTTGGCGAGGTCCAGCTAAGCTGTGTGGACTGCCTTAGCCTCGTCCACAGCTCTGGAGACTGATTCGAAGAAGTCATTCAGGTTCAGGAGACAGATCAGCCCTTTACAAACCCAAACTGGGTGGGGTCCAATGTTTGAAGGTTGCCAATGTCTTTGCTTATAAGTTCCATGATAATACATTCCATGGCCTTGCAGATCAGGCTCGTCAGACTGATGGGGCGATAGTTCCAAGGATCCAAGGCAGATCCCCCCTTGTGGAATGGGATAACTGTAGCTGTGCGCCACTCAGTTGGCACGAAACCTGAGGTGAGGCTATGATTAAACATGGCACTTAGGTGAGGTGCCAGTTCATTTTGTAGTTTGTGTAGTACACAGCCCGGGATGTCACCTGGTCCCATGGATGCTGTATTCTTAGCTTTGGAGAGTGCGTTTTTTACCTGTGTGGCCATTATTACCGGAATTTGGCAATCTTTTGGTATGAAAATTGAATGAGATGGGCCCTTTAGGGGTGAGAGTGGGGCTGAAGTTTGCACTGAATCGATCTGCCAGGATATCGGCAATATCCTTGGGATCAGTATATTTAATGCCATTCTGTTGTAGCTCAGAGCAGATCTGAGCATTGCCATTTAGATTCTTGACATAGCTATAGAATGCGTTGTGGTTGTCTTTGGAACCTTTGGCAATTTTATTTTCGTAACTAGCCTTAGAGGATTTTATGAGGGATCTCAGCTTCTTACTGAGGCTGGTAAGGGAGTTTTTAGCATCCTGGGATTTTCCTCTTTTCTGCAACAGTTTCAGCCTTTTGTTTATGGCAGGGTACCACCAGATTGGCTTCCTTTTTTTGGAGGAGAGCATCTTGGTTCTATTTGGGATGGCACGATTTATGCATGAGTTGATGTGCTCGTACTGTGCCTTAGTGTAGGATTTAGTAGCCTAACTTTCAGTTCCTGTCTGCATGGGTGTCATGAAATTTGTCACTTCTGACTTGAGTAGCATGAAGTTGGCTTTGGAGAAGTTTTTACTGAGGTTTCCTTACTGGGGGTTTGGTGGAGGGATGTTGATGTCAAGGGTGATTAGCTTATGGTCAGACATGACCAACGAGGAGGTGACCATAGGTGTGGAGCATCAATTTCCCATGTTGGTAACGACCAGGTGTAGGATATTGGAGCTCCTGGTGGGACTATGGATTAGATGATCCAGGGCATGGAATTTATGAATTCCAAGAACTGTTAGGCAAAGGTGTTGGTATTTGAGTTGTTTTCCCAGTTAATGGCAGGGTAGTTGAAATCACCCAGTATTAGGGTGTTTGGTTGTATCTTAATATTTTCCAGTATGTTTAGAAAGGTGTAGTGAGAATCTTGGGGCATGGTGGGGGATCTCTAGCAAGCTACAATATGGATTGCGGTCTTACCTAGTGTTAGTTGCACCTGGAGAATTTCAGACGCATTGTATTGGGCAACTAGCCTGGTGGTGTGAATATCCTTGGTGAATATGGACACTCCTCCACCTTTAGTGTTTCGGTCCTGGTTTGGTGGCCGAAAAGTGTGGTAAGAGTTGTAGCCTGGTATTGCAGGGGTGTTCTCTGGAGCCTTGAACCAGGTCTCAGTTACTGCACAGATATCGATGTTCTCCATTTTTAGGAGTGGCTCGCGAGAGGGCATTTTGAAGTTTAGAGTTCTAGGATTGAGTAGCATTACCTTCAGATTTTGCATGCTGGTACCTATTACAGTGGTGGTTTTGTCCTTTGTATTTTGCCTGAAAAAGACACTATAGTGGTGGCAAGAGCCTTAGCCAGTAACCTGAATCCCAGGGGCGACAGATGCAGAACATCTCTCGCAAAGCATCGTGGTCTGTCTATTCGGATGACTTTTACTTCTGCAGAGATTGTACATATTTATTTACTAAAATTGGTGGATTGTAATGACAAAAGCTTGTGTGGCCTTTTATGGATGAAATATTCTGAAATGGGTAGTTTTATCATTTTGTTTCATACGTTTCGTTTTATTGTTTACTGGATAAATGTTCAAAGCTACAAATTTTAAAGACACACTCCCCGGGATTCATGAAGCTCGGCGCAAGGCCGGCGTTAGGCTTGCGCCGACCGTGCGGTGTGAAGATGGCGCAGTAGCGCCAAATGCATAGTAATGAAGGCGTGCTGCCGACACAGCCATGTGCACAGCAAAGGAGTGCGAGTGCATAGGGCGTGTCGAAGTGCCGCACGGAGGCATGGAAATGGCAGCTGTTGATGTGCAACCTAAAATGCTTGCATGTAACAGATTGCAAGGTAGTAACCATGTCAGTGTCCCTGGATACTGAAACGTATGCAAAGCATGCAAGAAAGTACCTGCGAAGACAGAGTGACGAAGCAAACACAAATGCACGGTAGGGAATAACAGGTCCCTATCCCGCGAACAAATGACATGGAAGACCGTGTGGCCGTAGTCCAACGCAGTGTAGATAGCCATACCAAGTGGAAGTGAAACGCATCAAATGTTAGCGATCTGCCAGTAGGTACGTCCAGCCCAATGGTGAGGGTCACCAGCTGACCCATAATGTGAGGGAGGGTACACAGCTGGGCTGATGTCCATAACAAAATACACGAGAAATGTAGATATCTAGCGACCGTATGTCCGAATTATATCCCACAAGGCATGTAATAGTCACATATAAAAGGTATGTCCGTATTTCACATACCAAATGTGATAGGAAATAGAATAAGCATGTAAACGAAACAGAAGGAGCATACAAACAGCCACAACAATAAGGACACATGTAGGCTGAAAGGAACAGTATTATCCGTACCGTCGACTAGGATTACCACCTGTCCCACTTTGCGAGTGACAGTCTCTCATTGGGCAGTTGTGTCCTGACAAAAACCTGTAACAATGACAAATGTCCTGAGATTATAGGACAAAATTATTCCCTATACGTTATGTAATAGTTGCATTAAACAGGTTTTCTGTATCTAAATTACATAAATGTTATAAGAAACAGAATAAGCAACTGAACTGCTACAAGAATAATCTTTTATATAGGCAAGACGTCTAAGTTCTATCCTGTGTACTGACCGTGGGTATGTGTCGGCCTGTAAAATGTGATGTGTGTACCAAAAATGTCCCACTTTGAAAAGTGGGCCAATTGAAAAGGTGGCAACCCTACCGTCGACTGTGGGGAGGTGTTGTCCACTACAGTCGGATATGTGTATGGAATATATCCCATCCTTGACATAGGAAAAGGTGGAATCCTACCAATGAGTACAACAGGCTGCCAAAATCTGGAAGTCAGCGGTACAAGCCGAACTTGTCAGGATGTGTCACAGTCGAACAGGTAGTACCCGGGTATACCAAACATGTAATGAAAGTGAAGTATGGGCATGTACCTATGTGCGTGAGGTATAGCATGTGGAAAGCAAACATGGCAGGGTAGTCCACACAACCATACAGGTACCAGACACATGTAGGGTATTCAATGTGTTACTCTGGCCGTGTCATGGGCCGACAACCAAAGCAGTGATGTATGGGGTGTGAGGAATCTGTGTGTGTGTGGGGTGGATGGGTAATGGTACAATCCTCCAAGGCGATACTGTGTCGTATGCAGAATAGGTGAACCGGAGGTGTATGAGAGAACAGCGGATGAAGCTGAAAGAAACACAAACACATGTATAAACAGCTGAAATACAAGCAGACAGGCCATACTGTAGAACACAATCCCACAAACAGATGAATATTGAAATGTGAGATACAAATGTATAGATATGTCACCGGCACATACCCACAGAGTGGTCCTGATGGAACTGGCCATAACAAATGCAACACACCTGGATGGAACTGGCCATAACAAATGCAACACACCTGGATGCATAATGGACTACCCAGCATCCCCTCCACATCACACAACCCGCTCCCGTACCTGAACGTCCACCAACTCCAGCCGTACTTGGCCTACTGGTTTGGTGCAGCCATAGCTACATATAGTGACCACAATGCATATGTAGTAGGTAGTGCCACCCTAGGCGGTTGCAGGATTGCACACGACCTCAGCAGATTTTCGTAACTCCAAAACGATGTTTGGTATTCCTCTTGTTGTAGATCGGTACAATTATTGGATATCCCTCATGGGATATGTAACCTGTGTAAACATTAGAATGGAAGACACGAAGTCCAGTCCTGTAGATATCTGGACAGAAGTTGGAATGTGTATTAGCGGTGCATGACACTGTCCAGCCCTAAGTGGTCATGCATAACCTACTACCCAGGATCAAACACTTGCCCGTGACGCACGTGTCCCGACACGAATAAGTGGAAATATATTGCACACATTCGCATAGTGGCAAATGGTATAAGGGTGATAAAGGCACTGACGTAAACAGGATAACCCTGATCTACTGTGTGAGGGACACTTAATGTGTGTGTAGGTGTGACCGACCATACCTGTCAACCTCTGAGAGCAAGATATCTGGACAAAGCCGTCAATAAAAGTATACCTGTCAACCTCTGAGAGCAAGATATCTGGACAAAGCCGTGAATAAAAGTGGGACAAAGGCCCAAAAGTATGGACAGTTTGTAAAGATTGCTCTTAGAAACTTAGAAAGTTGATAGAATAACAGTTTGTACATTGGCATTAATTTCCTGAAAAGTATGAAGTCTGAAACTCAACTCTCTGTCTTTATGTTCTGACTTCAGTCTTTAATGACTAGCTACTGATTTGGCAGAAAACAACAGTGTATTACAGAGGTCCGTACATATTCACAGTAACAAACCTTCACATTTGTTTACTGTACTACTGCATACCTGTAGTTAATTCATGTCCAAAATAATAATCCTCGTATGAATGCATACAGGAAATAGTCAAATGTGAATGGGAACACCCCTCACCATGGATTATGTATTGTAACCACCCCCACCCATATTATGTATTGCCAACATATAAAGCTGCTGACAGGTGCCGAAAGACCTGTGTCTGTAAACACAGGTAAACCTCTATAAAATGGACAAATTCTGTCCATGTGCTTCGTCTGACATTTGAACTCGGTCAGGGCAGTTCCATTCACCAGGCGGACAAGCCTAAACCCAGATCACCACATGAACACCCTGACAATCAAAGACTTGTTTGTGCCAGGACTATAAGCCTTGGAGTTCTGCAAATCCTTTGTAGTGATTAAATATGTAGCTTGGGTCCAGAGCAGTAGGGAATAGGGAATGTGTAATATGTAGTACCGCGTTTTTCCCAGCAGGAGAATGGATGCCTGTGTTGTAAGTGTAGCGGTGAGGCATATGTTAATGTAGCTATGTACTATGGGTATGCATATAAATGAGTCAGAACACCAATAGTATAGTGGTTACAGCATCCGGCCGACGTGAATGCAGTCCCGGGTCAACTACGACTACAGCACATATGAGTTAATGAATGCGTGTGTGCTGTAAAGACATTTAAATATGTAAAGGTGAATGTGTGTTTTGCATATGTCCGTTAACCGGATTACAGATATTGTACTGGTACCGTCACAATTAAGAAAGCCCACGTAAGCACAAAGACTTAGTAAACATATGTAACCCACAATAAGGATATGCAAGTGCGCCTGCGCGTGTGTAATCCGCTCACAGCATAGCAAATGAATGCTGTTTTCTACACATTTATTTATATATCTATATATGGATATATATATTTGTGTATAGATATGTATCCACAGATTTAAACTAAATAAATATATGAAATAAAGAATGTACAGACATATATATATATATATATATATATATATATATATACACACACACAATTACATTAATCGATATATACATAACAAACATATAAACATTTGTCCTTGTAGATATAACACATGTACATAAATAGGTTACGTCATAGCTATTATGGATAGAGATACAGACATGCAAGGAAGGTAAATACACTGCTGCTTTCCAAACCATTGCCCGGAAAGTACCAGTGTGCCAAATCTGCAAGTTCTACTCTTTAAACATGGATATAGGTGTCCTTTGGAGGACTCCAAAAATTGGCCCACTACAGGCACCGTCCTATAATGATTGAAGCAAAGGAAATCACATCCGCAGCTACAATATAGCTGTACATGCAACAGTAGCTTGTGCAAGGGTAATAACAAATGGGTTGACAGAATGTATGACATATGTCCCGATACGCGGAGAGTGGATAGTACATAGAAGTGTCTTCATACTTTATTATCGCTCACATTAAATATGTCTTATGACTACTGTGGAGGGGTGTCAGGTATGGGAATCATGGGTATGCAATAATGAGCCTAGGTTCACAGGTGTTGGTTAGCACAGATTTATTAGGTCTGCCCCATGAGAGTGATTAATATTCCTATGTGGGTATAGCACACGCCTATACCTTCCAAAAATGAAGAACCCATCTACTGGATATTGTGTAAATCATTGGGGGAAGACGTAGGGACTTATATCAGTGTCATGTAAGTGATTATCATGGACGTACATGTGTACGAATAAAATGGTAACCATACCTCTCAACCTTTCAGAATAAGACATCTGGACAAAGGCATATTTAAATAAGTACAAATAGGGACTATTTTAAATATTCCTCTGACAAAGTTAGAACGTTGATAGAATAATGGATAATTCATTAGTATGAATGTTTTGAGGGTTATTAGTTATAAACTACTAATGTCTGTCATTATTATCTAACCTCACAGTCCTTAATGACCTGCCACTAATTTACCAGAAAGGCAAAATATTATAAAAAAAAGGAACAACATTATAAGTCTAAGTTCAGGACATTTACCCAAAATGTGTACAGTTGAGAGGTATGAAGGTAACCCTGTCCTAAATAAATGTACAGAACTAGTGATATCAGGTGGATAGGTGTGAAGAAAGACGTGATGACAAATGACAAAACATGTATAAGTCAAAAGCATGTACCTCAATAAATGTGAATGAATACATATGCCCTGTGATAGTCAATGTGGAAGGTTAATAGAAACAAAATAAATGTGTCCCTCAGGGTGTTATGCAGTGTCCCCGATACAGTGTTCAGTCTCCCACACTCGCATGTGAGTTCTGCCACTGATGGAAAGCGCAAATACCGGTGAACACATAAGGTAGATGATAGCATAATATGATTTGATTAGCACCTGTTGGCTTTTGTGAGGAACACAACACTCTTGGCGGGTGTGTCCTGCAAAAGGAATGTAATGGCATCTGGCCTGTGATTTCTTCTTGTGTGTAGTGGTGTAATAAAATGATATATCTTCTATCAGAAACAGATACATGTTATAGGAAACAGTATTCTCGACTATACTACTACAAGACAAATCTGAAGGTATGAAAAGCGCTGAAGTAGTCAGTTTAGTATTGACCGCAGGTATGTGTTGACATGTCAAATGTCACAGCTGTATATATAATACCTATAGGGCTGTCACCATTACAAATGATGAAAGTGGGAGCTGCTTTGTAGAAATGTCAGACGTAGCAGGTCAAAACATACTTACAGCCATGCATACTCCACAAATAGACATATTAGCACAGAGCAAAGCTTAGGCCAGGAGTCATGGAGCCTTGGCGGTATGCAGTAGAGGAAGAGTAGAGCAAGGCAAGATGTCTGCCGAGCTATTCAGCAATATCCTGTAGGGGCGTGTAAGACAGCCCCCAAAATGAACGTTGCACGGACAATGTTAGGATATGCAAATTACCCCATTTGTAGGTGAAAGCTATGCAAATGATGCAAATCTGCGATACATGAAACAGTAAGCTGTCCGTGCAAGAGTAGAGTTATGTGCAGAAATGTACTCGGATGTTAACCGAGTTACGTTCTGCAAGTAGCTAAACGGAGCAATGTCAGCTGCAAATAAAGGATGAATTCAATTGAAGAAGCATGCCAATGCCCAAATATAAGGCCAGCGGTATATTTTTCCATTGGAAATTAATAAAACTCTATTTGTCCTCCCCCAATCTCCGGTGTGTAAGCGTAGCGCAGCGGCGCAAAAATGTGCTGCGCTTTTAAAACGAGAAAAATATTTAAAATACACATAGAAATTGTAATTTTAGTTAACAGTTAGTTCGCCATGCAGGTGAATGGCAAGCTGAAGACAAGATGGCTACTGAGTACTGGTTGCTATGTGTGGAAGCACTCTGTCAGAGATGTAACCAAGCATTAGTAGGCAATCCGATGCAATTGAGGCTGAAGATAGTGAATCACAATTTGTCATGCCATATGGGCCAAGCCACTACAGTGGAAGAGTAGGTTAAGGGGACTATTAGAGTAGAAGATAGGTGACATCATGAGTGTGTATATATAAAACACTGTAAACCTATCGGAGCAATGTGTCACATGATTGCTGTCAGTTACTCATCAGTGGAAAAGGCGTGTTATGATTTATCCTAGGTACAGTCAGGAAACTGACGGTGTACGCCATGGATATCACTGAAGTTTCTTGCAAACCTGCTGACAGTGTGTTCGCGCCTGTGCACACCTGTAAGCCCGAGTAAGCATGTGTGCGCGCGTTGAAGAACGAGTAAGCTAGTGTAAGAATGTTGAAGCCCGTGTAATGTCGTGTAAGCCAGTGTACGCATTTGTAAGCATGTATAAATCTGTACTATGCACATCACACACGTGCTGCACACTCTGAAACACGTGCTGCCAGTACTACACACATCAGTCAAATGGCACATGGATGGATAATAAATCTTCAGAATCAACAGTGCTGTAAACTATACTACATTGATGGTCATAGCTGCAATGCATCATGCCTGCTTACATACACCTAGAAGGATATCACACTTTGTGTTAACAACATTTTAACATTAATACAGTGCTATAAAGCCACCCTGTGCATCAGCACCATGTTAGTCTGTTCCTGCATCAATGTTACACATTACAGGTGGTGGCACAGGTGTCATCATATGCACAGGGTATGGTGTTTCTTTTCCAGAGCCTGTCATTGAGCCATCCAATCAACATGTAAGTATGTGTGTGTGTGAGGGACAACAGTGTTTGCATGACCAAATGTTGATGCAATGTGTGTGTGTATGTGTTATCCCTAGCTGTTTGTTTCATGTGTGTGTGTCTGCATGTACACAGTTTCAGCATGTGTGAGCCATATACAGGAGGTTGTGGGACAGTCACAGACCGTACCTGCCAGGCTGTACAGATCGCCATTACTGGCCATGTACACCCCTCCATGCATTCAACAGTATTCCAGTCCTGCACCTGTCAATGTATACACATACATTCTTGGGATCTGTATCACAACCTGTGGATAAACGGGAGTCGGTAATGTTAACCTTATTTGCATAGTAGTGTCAGTTAATACATAGTTATATGAGCCATACTCATCCTCCAAAGTAATAACCACTGCTGACTGTTGCTGAGATGTGCACACGACCGTTTAAAGGTGCTGTACTATCATTGTTGTCAATGTCCCTTGTAATAACTGGTCACTACACAACTATAACCCAGGATCACTACAGCACACAGTATGTGCAGTATCACAGAGCCATATCAGATTTACATACATCAAAGGTGTTCACGTACAGATAATGCAGCACATTCAATAGCGCTAATATCCACATACATATCAATATCTATCTATGTTGCATATATATAAATAGATATACACACACACACTTGGCAGGGTCGGGATCAGAACGCAGACCTAACTACCTTATCACACTACAGAATTACGCATGTACAAAACGCGCTACCGTGATTACTAGATCACAGCATTCACACAGGCATACATCTAGCTTGCTGGCATCAGCATCAAAGGCAAAGATGCCGTACGGATTCTACGGAGAGTGAATAGTGTAAAAGCAATGTACTGTTGTCATGCAGCGGGAAACTCTCACACACACACATACACACACACACGTGGCAGGATTGGGATTAGAACACAGACCTAACTACCTTATCACACTACAGCATTACGCATTTACAGAATGTGCTACCGAGATTACTGAACACAGCGCTCCCAGAGGCATACTTCTAGGTGGGTGACATCATTTGCAAAGGCAAAGATGCCGATAGGGAATGTATGTGGTGTGAGGCATCTAAAAGCATTACCGTGTCCCCAGGCAGCTGGAAACACACACACACACACACACACACACACACACACACACACACACACACACACACACACTTGGCAGGGCTGGGAGTCGAACATACACCTAACTACCTTATCACACTACAGCAATACGCATTTAGAGAACGCACTATCGAGATTACTGAACACAGCACTCCCAGAGGCATACTTCTAGGTGAGTGACATCGTCCACAAAGGCAAAGACACCAATAGGGAATGTATGTGGTATGAGGCATCTAAAAGCATTACTGTGTCCCCAGGCAGCTGGAAACACACACACACACACACACACACACACACACACACACACACACACTTGGCAGGGCTGGGAGTCGAACATACACCTAACTACCTTATCACACTACAGCATTATGCATTTACAGAACGCGCTACCAAGATTACTGAACACAGCACTCCCAGAGGCATACTTCTAGGTGGGTGACATCATCCGCAAAGGCAAAGACGCCAATAGGGAATGTATGTGGTGTGAGGCATCTAAAAACATTACTGTGTACCCAAGCAGCTGGAAACACACACACACACACACACACACACACACACACACACACACACACACACACACACACACACACACACACACACACACACACACACACACACACACACACACACACATAGAGGCACATACTTGACAGGGCTGGGAGTCGAACATACACCTAACTACCTTATCACACTACAGCATTACGCATTTACAGAATGCGCTACCGAGATTATTGAACACAGCACTCCCAGAGGCATACTTCTAGGTGGGTGACATCATCCGCAAAGGCAAAGACACCGATATGGAATGAATGTGGTGTGAGGCGTCTAAAAGCATTACTGTGTCCCCAGGCAGCTGGAAACACACACACACACACACACTTGACAGGGCTGGGAGTCGAAGGCAAAGACGCCGATAGGGAATGCATGTGGTGTGAGGCGTCTAAAAGCATTACTGTGTCCCCAGGCAGCAGGAAACACACACACACACACACACACACACACACACACACACACACACACACACACACACACACACACACACTTGACAGGGCTGGGAGTCGAACATACACCTAACCACCTTATCACACTACAGCATTACGCATTTACAGAATGCGCTACCGAGATTACTGAACACAGCACTCCCAGAGGCATACTTCTAGGTGGGTGATATCTTCCGTAAAGGCAAGGACACCGATAGGGAATGTATAGAGAGTGAGCAGTCTGAAAGCATATTACTGTCCCAAGGTAGACATAGACAAACACACGGCAGTGGTGTGATCGGGGCAACTAAATATCTACGGAGCACTACAACAACACTACATAGATACGGGACGTGCCACAGACAGTACACCCTGCAAGACAGTCAGCCAGTGTGTTCAATGTAGGCATCCATCGTGACATTGAAAATGGACATCTGTTGCCTGGATGTCCACCATCACTATACAGGATGTCAGTGGCCATGCCCATACACAGAGGCACATCACCGACACAAGGTGCCACTGGCCATGCCCACATGCTTAGTATCACACGTCCATTTGGAATGTACTGTGTGTCCATCTACACAACGGCGTACTGGGCATGCTCACACACTTAGCAGTTGCAAAGGGCTGTCTTGCATGCACACAGATTCTAAACATGGAAGGGCGCAGTTTGGAATGTACTGTGTGTCCATCTACACAGCAACTGTGCAGACTACAAATGTACCGACAGGGTTCCATCATGTGTTATGCATTGCAATGATACCACTGTACATAACCAGTTTGGCTCTACACATAACAGGGGCCCTGGGCCTTACACAGCTGTGACAGATGACTGTCACTGTACACCAACGGACACACATGTTTGGATATGTCATACATGTAATTGCAGTGGATATGTGCATGGACCACACACACAACACATATGTACATAGCATAGCTTTTGCTGTCCTCTGTGTAGACAAGTGGCTACAGCAATCATATGCACGCAAATGGAAGGTGGGTCCATGGCTGTTGAATGCCAACAGTACATGAGGTAGCAATGTTGACCGAGGACACATTCCCTCTGTACTAGTTACCCATGACACCCTTCATATCATACAACAGTCCATGTGTTATGTATGTCAACCCACATGTCCACCGATTGCAATGCATACAAACATGGCTACATGACAGGCATGTAGGACCAACACAGATGTACAAACGGTAGTGTGCATGCAGCTGCCATGCATGTGCAGTAGCTGATGTAAGTAACTCATCTGTGCCTAACTACAACATGCAGTTGCAATGCAACCCCATCATTGACACCTGTATATGGTCACATACTGACAGTACGGTAGGATGTACAGCAGGTATGGATGGATGTGTGTACGTAAAGTGGTGATCCACCTGTGTAGATGGATGTTCGCCGGGTACGGCTCACAGGTGTGTCACATGCCATCATACCATTACATGTGCAGACAGTATGCTATGTTACTGTTACCTGACTGTGAAGACATAAAACCTACACAGCGGTCAGGTGTTACCGACTGTACGTCACTCGACACCTGTAACACTTACATCCTCCCATGTGCATATAGCAGCACAATTGCTGGACATAGCATTGGTACACATAATGCGGCAAATATTGCTGCATGTCTGTCAGACGTATCATCATATAGCAGGTGTATCATTCACAGTACTGCCATGTGTGTTTGCATGTGTGACCATATATGCCACATATGGTGGGGAATACATCCCAATTGTGACACACCCCTGTACACTGTTGTAGACATCTGTACATACTGCAGTGTGGAAAGCATGACGTAGGCAGGTGTGGTGTGTGTATCACACACATCAGCTATCCATATGTGTATGACAGTTGTGGTCTCCACAGTGTGTGTGTGTGTGTGTGTGTGTGTGTGTGTGTGTGTATGTATGGCTGTCTGGTGCATGGAGTGAGGGTGTATGCTACCATACAGAACACACAGGATCCCAACCCCTCATGGTGATGCAGTCTACTACCCTGTTGATGCCATCGGTCTCAGCCGTACTGGCTACCTGTACATGTCCCTTCTCTGTGTCACGTCGTGTGGGTGCACAGTACCGTGAGGGTGATGATCACATAGGCAAGTGTCCTCACCTCAACACTATGGGGAGTGCGTTATAGTGTTGTCGGCCCCGTGAGTGTGGGCATGTTCCTGTACTGTGACAGGGTATTACTGCTACACAGTGAGGCCTCATACTATCAAGTGGCCTCTAACGTTATCATTGTCCAGACCACTGTGTACAACCCCTGCACCATGTCAGCATACCTGTGATGTGACCTGGTATGGATATCACGTCTCTAGCCACTGTAGCCTATTAAACTGCACACAGGCTGCTGGATCAGTATATGTGTGGACATCTGTGGTATGTTAGACTTTCCAGCTGTCCGGTTGAGGCTACGTATAGCATGCTGAGATTGCCATACGTGCCTGTGAGTACAGGAGACTGTAAACACTGCTACTTGTAGGCGCATGCAAGTAGACCATAAGGAGGGAACCAGGGCATCATTACCAACATGCTGTTACTGTTGTTACCGAGACACATACTGTGAACATATAACAATGCATGCTACACCTGTACTACATGGTTGTGCACATATAACAATGCATGCTACACCTATACATGGAATGTTTGGTGCATGTCAACAGTACACAACTAATGTAATATACACGTCTCTCACCATTCTTGCACAACTAATGTAATATACACTTCCCTCACTAGTCATACACAACGAATGTAATATACACATCTCACTATTCTGTTCACTCTGTGCATCAGACCATTTGAGCATGTCCCTGCACCGATGGTGTGGATGACAGGGATGTGGCACAGGCTTCATCATATGCACAGGGTGATAATGTGTGCCAGGGGCATAGGCTGCACCAATGGGTAACATCATGTGTGTGGGTAAGGGCCGGTGATATGATTGGACATGTCTGTTCAGTATGCATATGGGTGTTGTGGTGCCATACAGATGTGTTTGCTGTGCGCGTGTATGTGTGCACACAGTTCTGCCTTTTGTGATGCCTACACAGGGGTATTATTGACAGCTCCAGATTATACAGATCAAGTTGTACAGCTCACTGTGTTCAGCCATGGGTTGCATGGGCACTACCAGGCAGAGGTACAGACTGGCTACTGTCCGACGACACATGTCCACTGGAACCATGTCCCCGCTGGGAACGTCCAGGGCCACGTTCACATGGCCTGCTGTGTCTTGGTGTGGACAGCGCAGCACCAGCTATGGGAGCGGGCATGTGAGGTGGCACGCTCACATCGACCTGCACTAGATTGTGTAGCTGGCCTACGTCCACGTGGCCTACGCCTCACTGCTACCAGATGTTCCAGCACAGGCAGCTCATGCTCGCGGATTGCCATGCCACGGTCAAGGATTCCGACCATGTCACCCAATTGCCTTTCCAGAACATCAGCAATCTGCTGTTGAGCATTTGCCAATGCCTGGATGTTGTCATTTAGGGTATGGATAGCAGCCCTCTGCAGCCTCTGCCCTTCTCTGTTCTGCCATTCAGCACATGCCTGTGCCATTACAGTCTGGAACATGCATCTGGTGATACCAGCTGCTGTGCTCTGTCCTGCAGGTGCATGTCTGCCAGAGGTCCTCCTACCAGCAGCATGGACACATGCCTGTGTGGCACATCTGCAGACATTACACTGACACCATGGTGTGGTGACACACCTTCTGTAGCCACCACACGTTCCTGTTCCACGCTAACAGACACTGACTGTCCTTCCTCTGTGGCCACTGGTGATGCAGTATGTGTTGGCAGCAGAACTGTGTGTGGGGAAGAGGGTGATATAGCTGGGATGGCAACCATTGGCACAGATTCAGCCCCTGACAACCCTGCCTGTACGTCATGCATATGTTCATCACTGCTAGTATCTGTGGGGACACTAACATCAGCTGGACCGCAGGAGGGTAGCTCACTTACATCACCTGTGAATGCAAAGAAAGACTCTAAATTACAATAGACACACACACACACAAACACACATACACACACAGACACAGACACACACACACAGACACACACACACACAGATACACACACACAGACACACACACACACACACACACACACACACACACACACTGACACACATACACACACACACCATGCATGTAATTTGACAGACGGCATGCAGCATGCCTGTGATACAGCAGACGGCATGCAGCTCAGACATTAATAGTGTTAGTAAGCATACCCCCTGGGGTGCACAATACAGCAAGCAGGTGTCATATCAGTAGCCATGCAGTTCACACAATCATGGTAGTATGCATGCATCCCTGTGATACACCATGTGGACCAGAACAGGATAACAGTACACATGGCTGACGTGACCTTGACATGTAATCTGCTGACGTGTGCATTAACATGCATACATGTCTGACACAATGGTGTCCTGACATGTACAGCATCGTAATGGCCATCACATTGAGGTGTTGTCTGTATGCCCTACAGATAGAATGCATGTTTAGCAAATGTGCATGTGCATGGAAGGGTAGTGTGAGCCGTCTACATTGCTCTACAGTGTGAAGTTCAGACACTGTGCCATTGCATAGCATCATGAGGCATCTATATTGCTATACAGTGCATAATATGTACACATTGCATAGCCATAACTGCATGCATACCCATGACATAACTGTGGATTGTGACCCACGATGCTGAGGTGTATACACACCAAACCATGCTGTGTCATGTGACAGGTCACTGGAGGACCTACAGATGACACCCCTGCACAACAACTACAGAGTCTTAGCTGCCTGGCAACCATGTCCACACATAGCGGACTTGTCAATTCACCATGTCCAACATGACATTGCTGTTCCACACACACGAGGTGCACAGCTAACGGTGATGTCCTACAGCAGCAAGGGAAATGTACAGTATCTGTGGCCTGATGTGGTGTCAATGTCTGTGGAAGCTGTAGAGGTGACTACTGTCATGCTATGACACAGGCGTGATGTTCAACACATCATATATGGTAGACATCAGTGACACCTCCACTAGCTGTGCACAGGCTTTTAGGATGTCCAGTGTACCACATCAACTGTATAATCAGTCAACTAATGCTATGATTGGACCATGTGTGGACAATGTGAAACAGGGTGTATACACATCACATCTGTTGTGTGGCTACGTATCTCTGGCCATCCCCCATGGCCATGTGTGCACATGTGTTGGACAAATGTGTGTGATGGCCATCTATCACACATGTCTGTGTTGTCCCATATGACATACACCCATAGATGTTGGATATGTCACCATCCACAGGGCTATGCAGACAACAGGTTGTATGTGGGGTATGGGTTATGGGATAGTGTGACATTATTGCAGCCAATACACTACATGTCTGGGACATGTCAGATGGCACATCACAATGTGTGCACCCATTGCAGGGTGACTCCTGTGGGCTGCCCATATCACAGCTCACTGTGTGTTACTGTTTGTGTACCACACGTGTTGTTCCAATGTATAGTACATATGCCTCCATTGTAGAACACCTCCACCGTTGTATGCACAGCTGACCACACATGTAGCGATGACAAATACTCTGGTTTCATGTCGGTGTATCATTTCGTTTGTATATATTGCAAATCATGAATGGAGCGAACATCAAGTGTACAAGTGTTAACTGGCCACATGACGAATAGATCTATGCTTTTACATGCCTGATACTGATGAACGTCTCCCCTGCAACGGACTCATGTCTGTGCGGCACACCAGAGGTACCTGTATAGGGGTGACACAGCAGTATAAACATTATCCATGACTGTGTGACAACCACAGGGTGCACTGTGCATGTTAACACATTTGCCTGTACAATAGCATATAGTATGCACATGTGTGCATACACAGGGTAGCATACTGTAGTATGCAGCATGTGTGTGTCCACATACCATGCATATGTTGTTACATTACATAATGTACAGTGACACATGCACGTAAATGGGATATAGTAGCCATATGTGCAGTACTGACATACCAGGAAACTCCAGGCTCATTGGTTGGGAGACACCCACCTCCATGATGGCAGCTAGTGTTTGTGGATGCTGTTCTGAGGGTGTCCTCAGACTGGCCAGTAACTCCTCAGTGTGTGTGAGTGGGGGCTGGGTTGGTGGCCCACCACCTGTTCCACCTTGTTCCCTGGCGATTGCAGTGGCACGCTGTTTTGCATGTCATATCAGGTCCGTACAGTGTCGGTGCACCTGCTGGTAGGTGCAGTTATGGCCAGCCCCATTGTTCACCCTCCTGCGAAGATCCTGCCACAGGTCGTCCCGCTGCTGGGCATGCTGTGGCACATGGCTGAACAACACCTTGTAGTTCTCATGGAGGTACGGGACGAGGACATCATCCTCCTGGCGGCTGTACGCTGGAAGGCGTGTACGAGGCATTATCTGTAAGACATAATGATGGTGACAGGTCACAGTTTCAGAGATGTACAGAGATACTGCTGCACATACATTTCTGTTACATCTAGTACATCTGCACAGTTATCTTTGCAAATCATCATGACACTGACACGACTGACATGTTTGTGTCACACACATGTAACACCCGCTATGCATTGGATATCATCACCATATATGTGTGTCACCTCATTACAGTGTTCATACTCCATGTGAATGCTGTCTTGATGTGGGCATGTCTGTTTGCCTGCACTGGTGTTCTTACCTATCTGCACATGCCTGGATGTGTCTACGGTAATGCTGTTGACCTTGATGCTGTGTATATGTCGCATATCAACACAGACACAACCTTAATGGACTTGAGCAGTGACAATGCACACATATGCATGGAAACCTGTACATGCATGTGTTTTGCCATATACAGCTACACAGCACTGTACAGCTGTTCAACATCCTGCCACGGATCGCCTGTGTTGCACATGTGATAGACATGGGACAATGGCTATTCGGACGTCATTCGCAGGGATGGTTATCAACCATAGCATGTATGGGCAAGGTTTCCTAGCTGTAACTGACAGCCATTATGCCACTGCGAGGTGCATCAGTGCCACATTACTGATCCAGACAGTTGATACTACATCAACCATGCGGCCATCACACCATGTATGACTGGGATGACATGTGCAGCTTTGATGGACAGGGTTGCATGGTATGGCAGGAGTATGTCACATGTATTGCACAGGGATCTGTCCAGCATGTGGCGATCCTAGTATTAGGACGGTGGCTGTCCATGACGTATGTCTTTCAGATCAGGATATGGACATGTAGCATGTCCATCATCATGGTGTAGCAAATGTCTTTATGCAAGGTAGACAGCATGCTGCATAGTGGAGGTGAGGATTGTGAAGGCTGGTATCGCCCATCCACGCATGGCCATTACCCCTTAAAGGTGATATGTGATCCAATATTGGTCACCCCAGTGCTGTCTATGCCTGTCCACTGATCTTCGTGCTCATGGATGGCACCCTGTCATGACATGTGTACCTCGTATGACTACCTAAGGGGCCTGGAGACGTCACCAAGTCAGGGAGGTGTACTGCACAACACCATCCCTTACACATTGTCCATAATGTTGACCACAGCTTAGGTGGTAGTTAATGGGTACAGGGATGTTCACCTAGCGGTGACAATGCTGATATCATCCATCATAATGTGCACATATGTCACACACCTCACCCACACAGCCCAGTCTGTATGTTGTTCACAACACTGACACAGCTATTGCTCATAGGTCATGGCCATTCACATCCTTACATACACAGATGCCTAACATTTGTCTGTGTGGTATGGGCTACAATGAGGATGGAGTACAACACATTAACCCTGTTTTACTGTAACTGGCACTGGTCTGATATGCACATGTCACTCTGGAACCTTTTGTAGTTGTGAATCTGTCAACAGGCCACTGGTAGAACACTCCTGTGACATACAAAGGTATTTGTAATCAAACATCCATACTGTCTTGTACATCTGTACTGCTAACATCTACATTGATAATGGTTCATGGACATGCAGACCATACTCAGCAGGGTTATAGTGCGGTGCCACCCAATATAACTGTTGTCACCACTTGTGGGTTGATATTATCCAACACCCTATCTGTATTGTATGCTCATGCTAAGCACTTGTTCAGAACTTGTGAGCATGTCATGAGCTACTGATTAATATAGCACCCATTCCACACCATTTCCCACAGATACGCTGGCTGTCCTCAAATTTCCAGCTTGCTTACGGTACAACAGCTGTTGTACACATGTAACTCACATATCCTGTGAGACATGGTTGTATATACAGGCATATCCAACTGTCACGTACAGTGCTATTGCCTGTCTATATGATGGATATGTCGTACATGTGGCAATAGAGCAATTGTCTCATGTACACATTCAATGCTCACTTTCCAACATACGACAATACAGCCTGTGGGAGATGCACTTATGCAGCCCTGCTGGAGGTAATGCTGTCACCAACCCTGACTGCACCTGACAGTCATGTGGGGATGTGTAACATTCGCAACACACCCCACTCATCACATAGTCTCACATAATCTCCACCACAGGCCACACATACGAGGACAACTTGTGCAGTACCTCTCCATACTCTGTGTAGGCACCAGAGGCAGCCTCCATCACGGAACACAGCATCACCAACTTATAGCCCACAGACTCATGTGTGCCCATCACATACAGCCAATAGGGTGTTATGACATACACAACACACCAGTCATAGGTGACTCTGTAGGCGGTCACACTGCAGTTCCACACCGCAAGCTACACAAGGTGATAGTCGCTTACATCTTGCTGTCGGGTAACTGGTTCTGCAACATAACCTATGCACCCATGCCACACCTCACCAGGTACGATGTGACTGTCATTTTCCATGTTAGTGTGACTGCCCTGAGATGCCACTTCACAGACTACATGTGCAGGGACATGCAATAGCTCACCAATCTTGTAGCCCTGAAGGTGTGGGCCAAGCCCTGGGGAGCATTATGCATTCATCCGGACCCGATACCACTGTACAACAACTGACTGTGTCACTTCAACAGTTGCCTATGCTTCTGCTGTCATTCCACAGGCATCTGGTATCTGTCCGCTTTGACTGACCTGGTCAAACACAATGCTTTGGCACAGATGACCTGCACCTGTCAGCCCTGGGAGTACAGATCACATGTAAGGCTCTTGCTGCTTCTATACTGCCTGTCTTGCACAGTTTCCAATAACAGTCACCGGCAGAATGGGAACTGGCAAGCAAGACATGGGGTCATGTGACACAATGCTTGCATCTTCCTCTGTGACGCACCCAGGCACGGCACTCCTTATAATGCACCACTTCAATATCTCTGCAGTGACTGGGACCGGCCTCTAGGCTCTGCAGAGCACACCTGCAATGACAGGTTATAGACAGACCATACCTTTCAGGCACATACCTGGACCGGCACACCCACGGCTGAGGTGCTCCCATATCCCACTATGTTGTACACACATCCTGGCTAGTTACTTAGCACAATGCATCAGAGGTGCTCCACGTGCAACTAACTTTGTCCGGAAAAGCTATACACATTGTAACAAGCTACAGATTCAACAACATACCCCACTGTTACCAGACCTCATTTGTTGGCGTACTGGACAATAGGGCTCAGACAGCTACTACTGATGTGTGACTGACACTACCCCACACTTAACTGGGATAGCCACTCATGTACCGACACATCAGTGAGTCATAACCTCCACTCAGCTGGATCAACCCATACACACCATTTCCAAGACCAACATTATCCTTGACATGAACACTACCAACATGTGACTGGTGTTCCACACCTGGGGTTATCCCCTCATTGGTGGATTCCAAACATATGCTAATCACCCTTGTTAGCCACATCCTGGCACCACACCCTTCACGGCATACACAGTACATGAGTGCTACAACACCTACTACAGACTCTTATGACAGCGGTAGTTAACGTCATGACACCCGTGCAGATGGACAATGCACATACAAACGCTGAAACATACCCTAGTGCACTTCATTAGCCCGTACACGACTGCATGGATCATGCTATTCCACACAGAGCCATGATGGTACACACCAGATAACAGACGCCACTCTGGTGGTCAAGTTCCATGGACATAATTTACAACAACAGGTGGAGGCTGTTGCACAGGGTGTACAAACCCATGGGTGGGGTAGCTCACTGGTCAGCCTCGGTAGGGCCATGGGATCCCTCATCACATACTCCAAGACTAGCTACGTAAACATTACTGCGACACATTCTGGGGTGTACCACAAGGCATTATGGTGGTATGTCAGTAGTCAATGGCAATACCCACTTCTGCTCTCACATACAACAGTCACTCAGGAACATTACAGAACCAGGTGATGTTGGCAACATGCTGGCGGTTGGATTCAGTGCTAACATTACACCCTCTCACTCACTACAGGGCCAAAGTCCATGCAGGAAAATTGCGGTGTCCCTGGGGTCACACCTACACAGTACTAACCTGCACTCTATATGTCCTGGGACACTGGCCTCATGTCGCCTTCCAAAGTCCCAGGCTGTGATGTCCACAAACCTCTGAACAACGTCTCCCCACTAGGCCACCATATTTAGTAATAGCCTTGTATCAGACATTGTGGCCCCTGAATGGCACACAGCAACAGTTATCACACTCCACACAGGTGGTGCCACAATGCACGAGTGGGACTATAGTCCTACACACCTGACTGGACTGTTCTGCACAGCTATGGGGCACATCATCATGGACGTCATTCAAAGAGACATTGTTGGGCTCTGGTCCTTTGATGCCACCTGGGTTGGACTTGTTAGGGCCAGAGCATGGCCCCTACACCTGGTGGACTCCTTTCATACAGTTACCAGGGTAGTTGATGATGGTACGGGGGTCCACACATCCTACATTGTCCTCTCATTGCCTTTCAGCACCGTTCTCCATTCTGGTATTGACAACATACACATCCACCTGCACATCGTACCCTATGTCTCAGGATGTTATGCAACGTGGCTCATGGACAGGACACACACAATGAGGGTAGCATACCATAGTACCTACTGCATTTCAGTTACACTTGGCATACCACAGTCCTCAGTCATAGGGCCCCTCATGTTCAGTAT
Organism: Protopterus annectens; assembly: GCF_019279795.1. NCBI lineage: Eukaryota > Metazoa > Chordata > Ceratodontiformes > Protopteridae > Protopterus > Protopterus annectens. Next base: position 1,322,222,395 of record NC_056731.1, on the reverse strand, counting down.
ATGCTTCCCTGAGGTACAGGCTAGCACAGAGGGACTTTCCCTGCCTAGCTTTACAAACCCCTGCATACAAAGTGCCATGATTGATCCACCAGCTGATACTGATGCCATCCATACGGGTGTCACTGTGACAGATACCTGATATGAATATCATGGCCTCAAGCTGCATGACACAAGGTGCATGAACATCACCTTTGCATTACACCATTCACCCACTGACTATCACATAGATGGTAGTCCCCTACATACATGTCACATTGTACGTGTTCGTAGTACACACGTATGTCGTACCCACTCCTGTAGTTACCATATTGCCACTGTGGTGTGGATATCCTTCTACGTGGCCACACTTATCTGTACTGGGTGTGTAGCTGGCACATAGGCACCGATTGTACCTCTGAACTCCAGACTTCTACACACATTCAAGGGTACACCAGCCCGTTTAGGGTGTACCTTACACAACAGCTACAGCTTTACATACCACAACATTAACACGCCATGACGTTTATTGATCTCTGACAGTTAAAGTATGCGGCTGAACTACGGACACCACGTCTGTACATATTTGCATACTACATACTCAGGGGTGACCTCTGCTGAACAGACAGGGCCCATGTCCACAACAATATTAATGGATATACTCCACATGCGCGACATAAGCAAAAGCGACTGTGAGCAACATGCTCATGGATATGTGCACACACGCAACGATGAGTGGGATGTGCTTGAGGGTTACATTCCCAAACCGGACACTCACCATGCTTTGGAACATGAGTCCTATGTACATCACGCAGGGACACTCAGTAGCACTGTTCATGTGATACCTCATTTGGTGGTTGGGAGACACATGTACGCCAGGGATCACTGCAGTGGCTGTACTGTGCAGAGGTGCAGGTAACACATGGCTCTGCTGTTCACAGGACACTACCCTAGAGAGGTGCCACTGGTGTGAACACTGTAGTTGTGCTTACACATAGACTTGCCAGACTGCATAGTACCCCACTATGAACCTGTGAAGCTCTTGCATGTCCTTTGTGGATAGTTACTTGGTAGCCCTTCCATTTAGATTAGCTATCATGCTATTACAATGTCCCGTGCCTACAAGCCATATGTATCCTGTTATTGAACATGCCAATAGACGATACCTTTGTTATGCATGATATGCCTGTTATGCTGTGTAGAATATCTGACATATCTACCTATAATACTATACATTACACATATTTTACATAGTATCCCACAATGCAAAGCATACTTGCACAGCGGGACCACCTTAGACATGTCATTGTCGTTATATGCCCATACACATGCCTACTGAAACAGTATATCAGCATATACTATCCCCTGCTATGGCACGTACTTGTTGGACATACCCTACCACTGACGGCGGGTTGTATGGAATTGTTCTGTTTAAAGACCTCATGTAGCATCCCTTGTGGTGTCTGTGCTGTGCACCTTGTCGACCACTGCTGGACGCACAGTTTCTACAAGCGTTAGTATGCTCAGCAAGACATCACTACATAAATACCTTTTCCCACTTTATGCATTGCAGACACTTTTAATTAATGCAAACCAGGCTATACATACACTAAATAATTAATACAAAACATGCTATACATAAACTTACATACCGAGTGTTCTACATACCTTGTTATCGTTCCAGACTTTCGTCTCTATCTCTCTTACACTGTTTAAACAGGTATATGGTATGAGCATATGGTTTGAATGTCTGGCAAGTCATCCTTATATACGTCGATACCTGTAACATGTGGTTTCCTGACGCCAATTGGTGTTCCTGAGTGACTAATTACTTGCACATCAGCTGTGCAGCTACTCCATTCTCCAGTTACGCGGCAACAGTGGGGTATAATTGAATTCTCCACTTGGGCATTGCCCATTTGCCCTACCTTCAGGGAGACGGCCTGTGTTGTGTTTTGTTGTGTGTAATTGCAACTGCTATGTGTAGAGACAAGTATACTTTGGATTCATGTCCCCCGTGGATTGTGTGTGACAGCTAGAGTATGTGGTTCAACATGTGGGTGTACCTGTCATCCCAACCGTCTGATAATGTACTATTGCAAACAAAACCTGTAACATCACTGTTTGTTCCATTATACAATGGCTACAATTTTGCATGGCGCCTTTAATTGTGTCTCTCACAAGGTATGTTGACGGTTCTGCAGATGTAATTGACTGACTGGATGTTTGTTCTGTAATTACAGTCTGAATTGCTATAGTTTCTAGTGTGGGGGATGTCGGTGGGTGTACGTAGCATATACACGTTTGTGGGGCTTGCATTTCTACATATTCCATATATATATATATATATGTGTGGGCTCCGTCCCTAATTAAAGAGCTATCAGTTAGTAGACTTATGTTATGGGATTTTACATTGGGCCGTTGTTAATTGGTTTCTATATAGTATGCAGGCGAGGTTGATACTTCCATACCTCCGGAATTGCAGCGATATGTAAAGGAATATGTCTAAATGACAGCTGTCCCATGTATTTTTGTCCCAGATATTTGCAGTCATTGCAGTTGTGTTGGTGACAGAACCTCTTTGCCATGGGTTGCCACCTTTTCATATGGCCATTGTTGGACATTGCGGGACACACAGTGGTGTTTACAGGCCGACACATAGCCACGGTCAGTACACAGGATAGCACATACATTTATCCTCAATACATACCTATTGTTGTGGGACTTTGGCTACTTATCATATTGCATGTAACATTTACATTTCTTACATACAGACATAACTATTTAATGCAACTATTACATAATATATGGGACATAATAATGTCCTACAATCTTGGACATTTGCCCTTTGTAATGTTTTATGTCAGGACACACCTGCCCAGGGAGGGGCTGTCCCTCCTAATGTGGGACAGGTGGTAACCGCATGCCTACGGCTAGCTATACCCACACCTACCGTAATGATCTACCTCCGAGACACGATGCGGACACACACACACACACACACACACATTACAGTCACACAGAGATGCACACGGCACCCTCAACACACACATACACAGACTACGGCACTCACAAACACAGTTGAAAACATTACCTACGTGGACCGCAACACCAGCAGTGGTAACTAAATGTCCCTTCATATCGTCATACTATTACTCACGGTTGTACTGTTCCGGTACTGTGTTCTTTCGGTCTTTCAGCCTCGTGGTTACGCATGTCGGTATGTTACACATTCCATAGTTGGCGGTATCCTATTTATTTGTACCTCCAAGGTGTTATGAATGTCGTTGACCTATCTATATATATTTGCAGATATCGTTGAATCCGTATATATCAACATATATCACTCTATCGCCCTTTCTATCTGTATTATATATATGTATATATCTGTGTGTATATATATATATATCTATATATATATATATATATATATATATATATATATATATATATATTAAATATATCTCTATCTATATATATATAGATATATATATATATATATATATATATATATATATATATATATATATATATATATATATATATATATATGGGTCACCTTCAGATGCCGAATCGCATTTCACCGACACGGAATCCGGAATTGAAAACACCGACGCAGATGACCGACAAGGTGAGAACCCGATGGACTCGGTAAGTGTGGGATAGAGTGAGGATTTAGTGTTAGGAGCGGACAGGTAAGTGTGCGATAGTGAGGGACTGTGGGTTTAGGGGTGGGTTAAGTGAGTTAGGGTTAGGGTGCAGGTAGGGTGTGTGTGCGATAGTGAGGGACTGTGGGTTTAGGGGTGGGTTAAGTGAGTTAGGGTTAGGTGCAGGTAGGGTGAGTGTGCGGTAGTGTCGGATCTTGGGGTTAGGGGTGGGTAAGTGAGTTAGGGTTAGGGTGCAGGTAGGGTGAGTGTGCGGTAGTGTCGGACCTTGGGGTTAGGGGTGGGTAAGTGAGTTAGGGTTAGGGTGCAGGTAGGGTAAGTGCGGTAGTGTCGGACCTTAGGGTTAGGGTTTGGGTTAGGGATAGTGGATATGTTATGTAGTGTACTGTGTTGTTTACGTGTAGTGTGTTGGTGTAATGGTATTCGGTGTTTTGCGTTGTCGGTATTTTTTGTTGTCGGTCTTTTGGTGTCGGTGATTTGTGTGTCGGCGGTTTGGCATTTCGGGCATGTGAAGGTGATCCATATATATATATATATATATATATATATATATATATATATATATATATATCTTTGACAGGGAAAGTGACAGACAAGCTACACCTTTCATTGTGTACTTGTCAGTGTATACTGTTTCCTGGACTCCGCACGTTTGTGTCTGTACCTGTCACATTACACACTTGCCGTAGGTTAGGGTTACCAGCTGTCCCACTTTGCGAGGGACAGTCCCTCTTTGGGCAGTTGTGTCCTGCAAAATATCTGTAAACATGGCAAATGTCCTGAGATTTTAGGACATACTTATTTCCTATAGTTTATGTAGTAGTTGCATAAAACAGTTATTCTGTATCTGAACCACTTATATGTTATAGAAACAGAATAAGTAAGTAAACATTACAAGAATAAGCTTTTATCTAGGCAAAACAGTGAAGTTCTGATTTTCGTACTGGCCAGGTGTATGTGTCGGCCTGCAGACATCTGACGTATGTCCCACATTGGTCATTTGAAGAGGTGGCAACCCTACCATAGGTACATCTTGGCTAGCAATAGTGTTAGGTGATTGTATACATGATTGCGTGTTCTACTCCTGGCAGTGGTTGTTTTACCCTTCAGAGCAGGCGCTATTAGTACAGGGGTGAATAATGCTGGTTTCACCTGTTCTGGACATCATTGACTGTGATCTGCGTGATATTCGGAGAAGCTTAGCCCTGTTTCGCGCATATCCGTATAGTCATATTTAAACATCGCTTACCAGCAGTGGGAAACGCATATTCCCGCTAACATGTGCTAAACATGATCTGATGACCTGCATCTGACATGCATTACTCGTGCCTTCGGGATTACGTTACATCCCTTGCAGAACGTGGGACCGGAAACATGCACGACGGTCACGGCATTTAGCATTTGGACATCCGGGATTTGTACACGTGTTATGTCATTTTGTATGTGGAGTATACTATGGCTGTTACTCCATACTGCACTCACATGGGTAACTCAGTTAGTTTACATATTGATGAGTCCAGTTAATGGTATGTCCATGTGATGTTTACTGGATGTGCTCCGGCATTGGGTATGTATATCACAGTGAGCCACACACAATACTGTGCTACACCTTCAAACGACCGTAGGTGGAGCATGCTGGGTTGAGGAATACCTGTCATGGGTACACCCCATGCCTTGACACAACATCCATGATTACATTATGTGGAGCCCCTCATTAACGCAGCAGGGACTCTGTGCTGAGTGTGTGCAGAACAGTGCTTACACACATGTGCTCCCATGATTGCCTCTGCTCCACTAAGCTACAGTTGGTTACTCAATGTTGTGGCGACAGCGGACACTGTTTGCCCCATTTGGTGTATGGCCTCTGACAATCGGGCGTGTACCTACTGATGTACCTGGGAACCTATACACACAGCACCACCAGATGCTGATAGGCACATGTACTGTTCAGGTGTTGACATTCCATGTTCCAATAGCTGTTGTGTGTACAATGTTTGGGGGCTGCCTATGTAGGATTCACACAGTGGGCCACCTATACATTACAATTTACAGGTGGTCGTGTTTGAGTGCCATCCATTTTACTTTGTGTGCAGGTGGAGAGGTGTGTCAGTCCATAGGGGCCTACACTGTCAGAGTACGTGCTATACATTCCCTCTTTGCCAAGGCATAGGCATATTGGGCACGCCTCCATCTGCCTGCTGGGGCTGGCACAGTGTATTCATAGTCTGAATCCCTCTGTGCCTGTGATGGCCTTGGCAATTGCAGTGGGCTATGAGGGCTTTCACCATTTTGTCCCTGCTGCAGCTGTTTCCGCAGGATCATATTATGTAGCATGGCACATACTATGACGATGTGGGCACATGTGCCTGGAGAGTACTGCAAGGCTCCACCAGATGTGTCCAAGCACCGGAACCGTGATTTCAGCATCCCGAACACACACTCTATGATGATTCTGGTTTGTGCGTGTGCCTCATTATGGCATTCTTGCATGGGTGTGTGTGTATTTCTGATGGGAGTCATCATCCACGGCTCCAGTGCATAGCCAGCATCCCCCACAAGGTGGCCATGTGGGATGTCCCCCCTGACAAATACCTGATACAGCTGTGAGGCATGCCAGATATGGGAGTCATGGTAGCTTCCAGGGCTGCCAGCACACACATCCATGATAATGCCCTGGGCATTGTACACGACCTGGCAGTTGATGGAGTGGAATCCCTGGTTTATGTAGCGCCTAGCATGCTCACCGGGTGTTGACTTGATTTGTATGTGCGTGCAGTCTATCACACCCAGTACCTCCGGGTAGTGTGCCACACGGTGGAAGTGACGCATATTGCTGGCCAACTCCTCCTGAGTTTGGGGGAAGTATATATGCTCACTGGCATGTGGTAACATGGCATCCAGGAACTGGCATGTGGTAACATGGCATCCAGGAACTGGTGTAGTACCCTGGATGCTGATGCCTGTGAGATCCCCATTATATCTCCAGTTGGCCTTTGAAAGGTACCTGTGGCTAGTATTCGCAAGCTTACACATACCTTCGTGTCCACTGGGATGGGTTCCCCTCTGTTGTTTCTGGTTCTCTGGCATGGCCGGCACAGCTCCACTATTTGCTGTAAGATGTCCCTGTTCACCCTGTAACACTCTACTATCTCCAGATCATGTAGCCTCTGGTAGGTTACCCTTGGTCTGAACACTCTTCTCCTCCTCCGGGGCCTGCGGTGGTTGTCGGCATCATCTTCCACAACACAGTCAGTGTCTAACACATGCTGATGAATCACAGCTATGGCAGCTCCCAACATGTACATTTTAAAAGTTTCCCTTGTGTTTACACCTATGGTGCAGTGTTTGGGAATACACAGGTGTGTGTAGGGTGCTTTCACACTTTATACTATTGTGCTGTGAACACCGATGATGTCATAGGGTGTGTATGTATGATCGTAGCTATAGGGTATGTTATGTGTTTTACTACCGGAACTACTGTTGTGGTGCCTTTGGTGTTGAATTACATTTGGCTGCTATGGATTACCTCTTGACCTTCCCTTTACATTTCTGCACGTTCCACCTACCATTTTCTGGCATGCATCCAGCAGCCTGCTTTCATTTGTACTTTCCTAGACCTGGCTTATCTTACGTAATGTGTGCTATTGCCAGTCTACTGTCGGTTTGCTTTGCTCTGCTATGACTGGTCTCCTATCTTTGCAATCCAATGCCTCCCCTCCTTTCTTTGCAATCCAATGCCTCCCCTATCCTGTTTTGCAGGTTTCTGCGAGCAGACTTGTCAGCTGCCGTCAATTGGCCGCCGTGAGTTGATTGGTGTTAATTGCTCAGAAGTACTCCAGTTACCCTACTTCGGCATTTCCTTCTTTTCTTCCCCTGAACTTCCTGTTTGTGCTATTGTTCGCGGCGCGTGCATCCGCTTACCGGGTTTTGGACACGTTTTCATCCCCGTACACATGTGCTTTTGGGCACCATGTGTGCTCTCAGCAAAATGATTCTATACCTTCCTCCCCATCCCTGTCCTGCAGCTTTGCTTAGCAACAGACAGGCCAGATTTGCATTGCTCCAATGTGCTTACTGCTACGGTGGCACACCCCTCTGCTGATGTCATGTATCGCCTCTGAGCCACTCCTCGGTTTTATAGTGCTGCGCCATATGGTACATCATTCAATCGGTGGGACGTTTGCGATTCAGTATTACCTGCCTCATTTGCATGGCATTGACTACTAATTCATAGTTCATAGGTTCATAGGTTTATACTAGGCTATCTCCCCTAAGGCATTTATAAGCCTAGCCCAAATTTTTGTGGCTTACGCCACCCCTTATATGAAAAAATACTGTGCCCATTAGTTTGTTGTGCCTCTGTCCAGCAGTGACACAGAGATGATTCCCGGGATAAACCTACGATCTCCCATCCACAGGTCAAGATTTCTCTTGAACAGAGCCAGTGAATTGCTCTGCCTCACATGGATCGGGATTTTATTCCACAGCATAGGGAGTCTCTGAGTGATAAATCTATCCCTCCAGCACGTCCTATTTATATCCGCGCTAAGGTTTAAGTCGCTTGCTCTAGTGGTTTTGGTGGATTTGGATTTTTTGAGGTGGAGCATGTCCATTAATTCCTGGTTGGACATGGCCTTGTATGTCAGGCACATGTCACCTCTGAGCAGACGGTATGCAACTGAATAGAGCTGGAGTTTCTTCAATCTGGCAGCATATGACAGATTTTTGAGTCCCTTTATCCTTTTGGTGAGGAACTTTTGGGGTCTCTCCAATTGCTGCAGATGTCGGGTGAGATACATCCTGAATGGGGCATTGTACTCGATCATTGGTCTGATAAGTGAAGAGTACAGGGGAACAATGACCTCACTAGATCTGGATGTGAATCCCTTCATGATCAGGTGGGCAATGTAGAAGGTCTTTCTAACCACTTTAGCAACGTGAGTGTCAAAAGAAAGGCCACTGTCAACCTGGGTCCCCAGGTCCCTGATAACCTCTTCTGTGCTTAGTGGATTGCCACCTATATGGTAGCTTGGGGTTACCTTGTTTTTCCCGAAGGGTATGACTATACATTTTTTTGAGTTTAACTTCAGGCCATGGCTCTGGCACCAGCTATCTGTTTCCGTGAGTCCCTTCTGAAGGATATTCGTGTCCGATGTACTTTCCACTATGGCGCCCAGTTTGCAGTCGTCTGCAAACTTTGTCAGCCAAAGTCCTCCCATGTTGGCCTGTACTTCTGAGAAGTAGATTCCGAACAATAGGGGCCAAGGACCGAGCCCTGTGGGACACCACTTGTGACGGGCTTGGAGTCTGACATAGCGCCAGCAACTCTAACCCTGTGGGTTCTGTCCTTAAGCCAGTTTGCAACCCATCTTGTGACATATGGGTTTACATTTAAGCTGGTAAGTTTTTCTACAATACCAGTGGGGTATTGTGTCAAGGCCTTTGCAAGGTCAAGGTAGGCTGTATGGACTGCCTTTCCTCATCAATGGCCTTGGTGACTGTTTCAAGAAGTCGACCAAGTTCAAAAGGCATGATCTGCCCTTGACGAAGCCAAACTGGGTCGGGTCCAATGTCTGCAAGTCCCCTATATCTTTGTTTATGAGCTCCATTATGATCCTCTACATAGCTTTGCAGACTAGACTTGTTAAGCTTATGGGGCGGTAATTACCAGGGTCAATAGAGGCACCGCCTTTGTGGAGTGGGACCACAGTTGCCGTACGCCACTCCTTGGGCACGTATCCTGTGGTAAGGCTGAGATTAAACAGCTGCCTTATGTGCGGGTTTAATTCCTCATTTAGCTCGTGTAGCACACAGCCGCAGGCCCTTAGCAACCCTTGCACCTTGGTTGTGGTGTTCCATGCCTACCATTGCATATTATGGTGAAAACCTGATTTGTATTACATTGCGATTTTATGACATTTTTATATATTTTCTTTATGTTCCTGTTTGCGCACACATGCCCTATGGTTGTAGTGTGCGTTACTGTGGACATGACATTAAATGTTGTTTTTTAGGTGTTGTGCATCTTTTCTTATGCCATTGGCTGTGTATTTAGCCATTGGCACATGTTAACTTTGTAATACATGAGTCTGGTCCACTTCCATAGCTCCGATGTTCTGTTTGGGAAAATGTAAACCGTGTTTTTGGTTTACATTTCCGTGGGCTTACGCTACGCCTGCACCACTTCATGAATCGCTATCTGCCTTCATTTACATGGTGCGACACTGCGCATGGGGTGATTAGCATACCTATGCTGAGGGCTGTGCAATTCTGGTGTACGCCGGAGTGCAGGTGGAATTGGATCATACCTGAATCGCTCAATGGCCATATTTGACGTTATTCCGCCTACGCTACGCCTGCGCCTGGTGCAAGCTTCATGAATCCTGGGGACTGTTAGTGCCATTTCAATGAAGTGAGTTTCTATGGAGAGAATTTTACTCTTTGTTCTAAGTCTGTTTTCATTGTGAGACTGTATTGTTTTGCTTAACAAACTGCTATCAGTGTTTGTGCTATAAAATTTGAAATAAAAGTTTTAATTTAAATCCAAATACCTGTAATCATTGTAGAAGTAAAGAAGAAAATAGTATGCCCACTGACAGTTTTGAACAGTGTTTATGGTGACTGGGGAGAAATAGTCAAGTAATGGGATACTGTAATAGCTACTGGGTGAGTGGCTGCTGCTGCTGGTGGGGGCTGGTGGGAGGTGCCATGATCCATTACCCTGCCTAAGACCCCATTTCACCATTATCCTGCTCTGATCCCCAGTTAATTGTTTGAGATAGACCTTCCTGCAGGCTGACTGAGTCATTTGGGGATTCAATAACTATTCCTGTCTTGTCAGCCAGAGACCCTTGGTCTTTGCCTGTACTTCTGAAAAGTAAATGCCAAACATTTCCTCTATACCTGAATGGGGGATTGTGTCAAAAGCTTTAGCCAGATCTAGCTAGGTAGTGTGTGTACAGTCTTACCTTCATCCATTGCTTTGGTGACTTTTTCGGAGATGTCCAACAGGCTGAGGAAGCATGACCTGCCTTTGATGAAGCCAAAGTGGGGTGGGTCCAGTGTTTGGAGGTTCCTAGTGTCCTTACTGAATAATTATATGATAAATCTTTCCATGGCTTTGCATACAAGGCTTTATAGACATAAGTCTGGTAATTACCCACGTTAGTGAATGGTCTTCCCTTGTGCAGGGCTGTGACTGTCGCTGTCCTCCACTCACTCAGCACAATGTCTGCATGGAGGCTGAGGTTGAACAGTGTTGCTAGGGGCATAGATAGATCATGCTTTATACTATTCAAGATGCAGCCTGTGATATTGTTAGGACCTATTAATGTAGCATTTTTGACCTTAGATAGCACTGTCAGGACTTGGTCCTATGTAATAGACAGAATGTATCATTTTCTGTTATTTATTGTGAGGTCATAAGGACAACAGAGGAGTGGCTTTAGAGTTGAACTTACCAGCCAACAGGTTGGCTATATCTTCAGCTTCAGTGTAGGTGGTGCCATTCACAATCACTTCAGCCCCTTGCTGTGTAGACCCCTTGAGATTGCCCAGCTTTGCTTTTTTCAGATGCCATGCCATTATGCATTTTGGTATTAATATGCAACTGCTCACTATAGTCATACAGGGAATTGAGAAAAAAAAATTATGTACATCTTCACAAAATGTGTAGCTGAGCTTGGAAGTCAGTTCTTACAATGTATGAAATCTCAGAAATGTTGATATACTTCTTAGAAGCATGAAATATATGTATAAATAAAACTGATTAAATGAGCCAAGTAAAACAAAATGTTTAGCATTCTTTCATATTGTGCAGCTTCTGTTTACCTTAGTGATAATTTGTGCTTAATGTATCTTTTTCATACAGTTATTAGTATTGTATGCTGCAGGTTGTGTCTTACTGATGATGTCACTGAAGCATCTAGCTTCATGTTTGTATCCTACTCTGAAGAAGGAGGAGACAGCAAAAACTGAATGACTTCCCTACAGGAAGAGTTGGTTAATATGTTATGTAGCTGTGCCACAGTGGTTGTTTTCTTCCTTTTCAAGAGCAAAATGAAATTTGATAATCTGCTTATTCTTGCCATTGACAAAGCATGGGTTTACATCTGAATATCAGTGGGGATACAGCTTGCTGCACTGGCATGCATGTCAGACGGTGATTGGTGGTCTTACATAAATTCTTTGAGATGTTTTGGTAAAGGCTGCCAGTTGTACAGGAGCCATAAGATATAATTCTTGATGACTGACTACTCCACAGAAGTGCAACTTAAAGTTGCTTCCTTTCCCTGGGAATATGACCCATGGATTATTCTGACTTTGGTTTAGATTCATGGGAATAGGTACAGGGTTTATTTTGCTCCAAATGCTTTTCTGAAAAATTGCACCTGTGTTCTTGAGCAGAACAAGTTATGATATATTGTATTTCCGAGAATAACTAAATACAAAGAAACAGGTACATTTATTTTATCTGTCTGTTTTTCTCGATTTATATTTAAGGCTATGACAGTGACGTGGCAAGAGAGAAGTCCATTGACTACACCACAAAGATCTATGCAGTTAGTATAAGGGAGATGATGGGCACTAAACCACACCAACAGCTCAAGGAAGTTTCAGCGGAAGAAAGGTATATTACATATAAACTTTTATTATTTTTCTAAAACTGCTATCTCTCTTTTTCTCCATGTAGCTATAGCCATAAGTATCTTTCTGTGGGTTCCTATCACGTAGTTGAACTTTTACAAGTTCAAACCTCATATGGTCGAGACCATAAGTTCGAATTTGTAAAAGTTTGAGCATTTGAATGGAAATCTCCATAAGCGGAGGTTTCCATTTTGTTCAATGGGGTGCGATCTCGGAGTTGGTATATTTAAGTAGCGGGGGTGTGGGGGGTGCAGGGGGGCTTGCTCCCCTGCTTAAAACAGTTTATTTTGTTTTCTGTTGTTCTTTTTTTTTTTATCCATAGCGGAAGACTTGTAACTTCGAACATAATGGTTCGAACATTACTTGTTCGGAGTTATAAGACTTCGACTATGTGATATAGACCCTCTTTCTCTGCATTTGTTTCTCTATCCAGTATATCTTTCTACTTATCTGCAACTTGCTTATCAAATGTATGCTTTTACATAACAAAAATGGATATTCCTGCTAAACCTAGGCTACTTAACATTACTGGTTTATATTTACTTAAAGCATTGACACTGAATAATTCACTGTTACATAATTTTCAAGTATTGGCTCAAATTATGTCAATATTTGTGATATACTGTACAACATTTGTATGAAAAATAAAGCATTTATTTGATGAGCTAGCCACATTCATTTCTGAAGAAGGGAGTCTAGTCTCATTCTAAGCACTTTGGCTCATTCAGTAGTAATAAAATAAGATAAGTTACTTTGCTAAAGGGACTGCTTTTGAGTGAAACATTAATCCACTTTTATTTTATCCTATCTGGGTGCCCAGATGAAAACTAATGATCCCAGTATATTGCTGTAAAAGACTGGAAAATGCTGCATTGGGCATTATGCGGATGGAAAGAAGTCATGAATGGATTGGCATAGGAGGGTAACATAGTTGAAAATAAGCTTTAGGAAAGTTATCCTCAGTACTTTAGTCCAGTATTCCTGTTCTCGGTAGCATATTCTGAATGACATAATGTCCTTCTCTTGCCCATCCCATTGAAACTTTATCCATTCAAGCATTGACATGTATACTGCTTAGAGTGATGCACCTAATCTGCATGCATGTAACAAGAAGTAGCCTTGACAGAGGGCAAGAGTCAAGTGCGATAAGCTGATCCTTCCAATAGAACAAGATGGTTTAGGATCACTTCATCTGAAAGGATATTTTAGAACTGCACTCTTAAAACTCATATAAATAAAACAAGCAGAAGGCTGTAATTCCAAGTGGAAATAAATAGAAGAGGGAAATTCAAGAAATAAGCTGAGAGGGGTTTTCTATGCAGATCCTCCTTAATCTATTTTGGATGCATATCCCTAAGGAGAGTAACAACAGCCATACAGAATATTATATTCGTAAAGTAGCAAAAATATTCTAAGAACTAAGCCAACATGAGACTGGAGAATGGAGATTTTGCCAAAGAGGATGACTGCAGTTCAGGGTACAGAGAATAGGCAAGAGCAGGCTAGAAATTTACTGGAAAAAATGGCAAAAGAACCAAGGTATTCCATACAGAGTACTCTGTCAGAAATACTGGGTGAGCAAATATGTGTAACTAAGGAAATCATTTTTTTGAGCTGGGATACAGGATCTGAATTGTCTAAACATAGTGAGGCCTTGTTAAGTTTAATTCTCATGGCTGCCAAAAAAGCAGTTACTAGAAAATGGAAATCAGAGTGTAAACCAACTACATTTAAACTGTTAAATATTATAACAGTGATAAAATAACTGAAGTGTGATCTTTAGAAAGGGATAGGAGCAAAAAATGGAAATTGTGGGAATAATACATGCAGAAGTAGCCTTGATAGCCTTTGGTTCTATTTTCACAATTGGTTGCCTTCACATAGCTTGAGTAAGCAAAGTGTTATTAACTACCCTCTCCTATTATGCGTACTCATTTAGCATGGTAACATTCTGAGCTCCCAGCTTATGAAAACATTTAAGTTAGTGTAACAAGTATGGGGTAATGACAAGCCTTTACTAAGAAGGCTCAACTCAGCATCAGTAAATAGAGTACTAGATAAATTCAAGACATTTTGTCCAACATTTAAGTCTTTATTCAAGTCTCAAGTCTTTTTCTGACTACGAGTAGTCGGTCCTACCTTGGGTTGTTGTATCATCTCCTTCTGACACTGTATATTCCTCCCATCATTCTGCTCTTGATTCTGGATCTTCCCCTTGTTTGATATTAGTAGGGATGATGGTCGTTCTAATGGGAACTTTAAAATTAACTTCCCTGTTTCTAAAAAACTTTCACTGGAAATTCAAGCCTGTTCATTCATTGTAGTAGCTACTCTATCCACAGCTTTTAACATTTCCTGATCTTTAGGACAGGCAGCATCACTACCGGCTTCAGTTACATCAATGGTAAAGCAGTCAAGAGCTGCTACTGCTTCAACATTAACAATTGATGATGTATTTCCTTTTAAAAAAGTCATAATTTTTAACAAAGGTTCACATACATTTTCATTAGAGGGAGATAGCTGTACAAATGTTCTTGCAGCTCTGTTAGACACAATACGGCTTCTAGAGGTAACATTTGAATTAACAGGTTTAGGCCAATGAAAAACATTACCCTTTTTGAAGTCATTAAAGTCTTGGACAAACTTCTTTTTTATTTCTATAAGTTTGTTCTCTAAAGTTTTTATTTGCTCCAACTGTTAAATAAAGACAATGGACTTCTTCTTGTTCAGTAGCTTTATTACACATGTGTAGGAGCCTCTGAAAAATATCAGGGTGACTCCCAGAACATATAAAAACTGTAGCTTATATAGACAATGAAATGCTGACTCATTATAAAAGTAATACTGAACAAATAGGAACACTGGAAGCATGATTTAGCATGGTTACAGATGACAGTGGGAAGAAATCCATCCTTTCCAGGAAATTATTCCACATCCACCAGACCAAACCCTTCTGTTTCCTCCTGTCCTACAGCACAATCTTTCTCAAGGGGTAATAGAAACAATTCCTACTTCCCAGTTGATAAGAAGATTTTATTCAAGGATGTTTTTGGTGCCAAAGAAGGAAAATGCCTGGAGACCAGTTTTGCACCTTTCTTTCCTAAACCAGTACGTGATAGTGCCTAAGTTCAAAATGCTTTCAGTTCATAACTTGATACCCCTTCTTCCTCATTTGAGGTTTTTTTGTAACCTTAAATTTAAAAGATGATTATCATCACATTCCTGTCCAAACTTCAGAAGTTGTTATGGTTTTATGTGTCTGGATCACATCATCAGTTCTGTGCCTTACCATTGAGGTTATCCAGTGCACAAAGAGTGTTTACAATGTGTCTAGATCCAGTTATAGTCCATTGTAGGCTACACGGTATCCACATTCTTCCGTATTTAGATGACTTGCCTATATTTGTAGTCTTTTTCAAAATGTCACGGATCTCTTACTGTTTTTGAAAGATGTTCTAAGCAAGTGGGATTCCAAGAGGACATTCAAAAGCCTTTTTAACTCTATCACACAGGGTTGTGTTCCTGTGGAGTCTGCTAGACACCTCAGTACAAAGAGGTTTTCTTCTGCAGGAAAAAAAATATAGATTTACATTTAGAACTTTTCCTGGAATTTTCACTCAGACTTAGGTCATTGCAATGGAATACCTCAGGATTCTGGGTCACATGGCAGGTACGATTCTAATGTGATACCTCTGTCCAGACTACACATGCGAAAGATACAGTGGTATCTAAAGTCCCAATGGTCCTAGCACCAACACCCTTTTCTTTTTAGATTGCAGGTCTTGGATTCATGAGAAGATAAATCACTTGGCTGAGACATCAAATATCCAGAGTACTTCATAAGGAATCCCCCAGGATCATTGTGGTGTCTGCCTTCTGGCTAAGGCAACAGTGGTTCTCCTTTCTTTTGGAATTCTCCAGGGGCAATTACCACATGCTTCCTCACAGACTGGATCTACTCACACAAGAACAGGGCTGTTTGATATATCCTGAACCTAAACAACTTCGACTGACTGCCTACATGACAGGGTCTTAATACCTTTTAGGCACCGGTTTACTGTGGATGTGCAGAAGGTACTAGTGGAGGCAAGAAAGCCCGCTATTAGAAAATCATATAGTAACAAATGGAAAAGATGTTATAGTTGGTGCCAACAACATAGCCAGCACCCATTCATGGCTAGTGTTTCTCTGGTTTTACATTATTTGTGTGAGTTACTTTCCTTTCCTGTGGCCTATCTTACTCCTCTATCATGGTCAAAACTAGATCTAGCAGTAGGCGACCTAGGCAGTTGCTAGGGCCTACTGGCTTGGAGGGTCCACAGAATTAATTTAATTAAAAAGAGAAAAATAAGTAAAACTTTGGCCTACATTGCTTTTTTTCCTTCTCGCTGTGTTGCACGCAAGCAGAATGCACAAGAAACTTAATACTGGAGTTGGAGGAGCAGCCTTACTAATTTAAGTTGCAGCATTTTTCAGAGGAATTTATTTTAACTTCCTGGCACAATTGTGTGTGTGTGTGTGTGTGTGTGTGTGTGTGTGTGTGTGTGTGTGTGTGTGTGTGTGTGTGTATGTTTAAAATGTCCTAGTTAGAGAGGATGGATAGGTTAAATACTCAGGCTCAAATCCTGTACCTTATCTACAGGAAACAAGAGCTTTAATCTTATACACCAACTACCAGACAAGACCCTTTGGTTACATGTTCTGAAATGGGTACTTTTGTCATTTATTGGTTCACACATTTTGTTTCATTGCTTAATGGAAAAATGTTCAAAACTACAAATTTAAAATGCACACTAATAAATATTGCTGTATTTAACAAGAAATACATTAAATCAGGACAGTGAATCGAATAACAGATGCATTTATCATGGGCCTAAAATGTATGCAGGGGTGCTTGGTTTGAGAATAACCCAGGGAAAGTACATTTAATTCACCACTGGCAAGGTGCATTTTCAATGAATGTGAGCTCCACTGCTTTTTCAACGATTATGATCTTCAAGGGAAGGAAAGTTAACTGTTGCTTATGCGAAGTCTCTTTTCAATGTGCAATTATTTTGTTTAGCAAATGACCATCAATGTTTCTGCTATAAAATTTGCTAGCACTGTTAGTAGTGCAACATGTAGCATTCTCTCTTTTGGTGCAAAAGGCTATGGGTTCCACTCTCACACCATCTAGATAGATTGCTGACACTACAGTATAGTTTAAGGGGGCTGCTACACTCCTGAGTGTCATACTTGGGATGAAATGTTAAACAGAGTCTGCTTACATTATTGGTAGGTGCTGAGTTATCAAAGAGAGTAAGGGGAAGTTCAATGATGCCTTTGCCAAATTTCCCCTAGTACAGCAGAGAGTCGATTATCTGAAACTTCAATTATCTGAACCAACTTTCTAAAGTTTTCAGGTAGGAAAAGTCATAAAGTCTGAATATGTAAACATTATATGTATTCACCTGAGTATGTTTTTTTGAGCTTGTAGCCAACTCGTGTGTGAAAATAGTCTTTATTGTCCATTGAAATCATTGAAAATTGTATTCCTGCGTGCAGAAAAAAACAAGATTTTTAGAAGTTTTTTTATCCAGTTCATTTATGTTTGATTATCCAGTTTGATTATCTGAACTACCCTAGGTCTCAATTAGTTTGGATAATCGGCTCTCTACTGTAGTATCAATACCACTAGTGGTACTAACCTGGTCAACAAAGGATAAATAAATTAAAAGGTTTAAATTAAATCCACATCTCTGTCTTCATTTCAAAAGTAAAGAAGAAAATAGTCTGCACACTGACAGTTTTGAACAGTGTTTAGGAGGGAGAAAGACAAGTAATGGGACACCTGAATGGCTGGGAGGGACTGGTCCATTACCCTGCCTAAAGCCTCATTTGACCATGATCCATGTCTGATCAAGATTAATTTGTTGACCATTTCAGCATGCCTGCCCATGGATTCCCTGCTTTCATGTTATTCTCATGTCAAAATTTTTTTGAAAGGGGTACTGCGTAAGAGGACTCCAAGAAAATTGGTGGCTTCTGCTTCAATTCTTAATTTTGTGTTAGAGAGGCTGACACTCGCTTCATTTGAACCAGTTCATCTGGCTGATTTCAGGTTCTTCATTCAATATTACATTTCTGACGTCTGCAAGAAGAGTATCTGTGTTGCAAGTTCTTTTGGTGGGTCAAACTTATCTCAGTTTCCACAAAGATAATATTTCATTGAAAACTAAGCCTTCATTTATAACCAAAAAAAAAAAAATACCCAGAAGTACCAGAAGCTGTGGTGAGCTCACAGTGCAAATTTATTAAACACTCACACTAACAAAAAAGAAATAAAAAAATTAGCACTTTTCGTCCATTAATAAATAAAGGACTTTTTCTGAACAATTGTATAAGAGCTCAATTTTTTTTTTTTTTTTTTTTTTTTTTTTTAGTGTGTGTGTTTAATAAATTTTGTTTTGTTATCAGTTCAAGTTCTTTGGTCTTTGGTTTGGTGTACTCCTTCATTTATGCCTAAAGTGGTATCTGAGTTTACTTTAAGCCAAGTTATACATCTCCCTTGCCTTCTTTCCAAAACCTGAAAATGAGGGAGGAAGGAGATTCCATATTTTGGATGTCTGCTATAACATAGGTACTTTCTTGCCAGAATAAAATCACTTAGGAAATTTGATCAGATTTTCATTTCTTGTGACGGTAAAAGAAAAGGGCAATCCATGTCAAAGCAGACTGTTTTTAAGTGGTTGTTTCATGTCATTACCTTTTGTTATACCCATCTCAACAAGGTAATTCCAGGCAGGAGCTGCCTTAGGGCAACTGGTGCCCTAGGCAAAAGGGCTCCACGGCGCCTCCATCACACCCCCCAGTGCCCCCATCCTGGTCAACCTACATCAAATAAATACTGGAAAAGTGCCCCTGCTAGATCGGCGCCCTAGGCGGCTGTCTAGTTGACCTATGCCTAAGGCCGGCTGTTTTTCCAGGCAGGGGTCAAGGCTCATTCTACCAGCACCTTGTCTTCATCTCTGGCTTTTTGGGAAGGATTGTATTTTAGAAATATTCTTGAAGCAACAAGTTGATCCTCTTTGCATACTTTTACAAAGCACTATAAAACAGATGCATTCTCCAGGTCTAGGACAGGGTTTGCTTGATCTGTTCTCCGGGGCACATGAACCATCCTCGATCCATTAGTAGAGTTGTTTAAGTAAACTTACCATAACTGTAGATATTTAAATGATCACTACTAACATAGCCATTCCCTCCCTTCCCCTTATTATTTTATGCTTTTGTTGCTCACTGTTAGAATGAAAGCTCTGAAGGTATTTGCACCAAAACCTGACTTTTAATCATCTCAACTTGAGCTGACTAACAGTTTAGCCGTGTGGAAGGTAGACTGAATATTTGGAATCTGGCCAGCTGTTGTATCCTTAGCAGGATATACCCTATATAGCTAAGGCTACCATAGCAGTGTTCATTTAAACAGCCATTGTTATGGTAAGCTTGCTAACACAACTGCACTTTCAATCTGTTCTAATAAAGAAGTTGTCCAGAGTAAGACAAAACTGAAACACATGTAAAAATAAATGAATGAAATGGAATATGCACTAACAAGGCTTTGAAAAAATATTACAGTAAATGTAAAAGGACACTGAACATGGGTAAAGATACCGTTTAGATGTAGTATGGCTAGAATAGGATTTCTACTTTACTGATATTCAGATTAATGATCCAGACCAGTCTGTTTTTTGAACTAGGCAATGGACAGAAACTGCCCTTGTTTAGGGTGTTTAATGCTGTCCTAATAACCAGAGATAACATTGTTATTCTGTCGTACTTCTTTTATATTTTTCTTCAGTATTTGACA